>NC_048911.1:10897499-10967876 GCF_011077185.1 Oxyura jamaicensis
CGCTGCCCGCCCTGCGGCCCGCCCGGCCCCGCCGGCCGCTCCCGGGGCTCGGCGGCGGCCGCGCTGCCGGTGACTTGGCAGGAAAGCGGGGCGCGGGGGGGCGGCGGCCGGGCCGGGGGCGGGGGGGGGGCGAGAGGGGCCCCGGCTCCCCCCGCCCGCGGCTCCCTTGTCCTTCCCCGCCCCGCCTTCAGGCCGCCGCGCTTCCCCGGGTGACTTAGCAAGATCCCGGGGAGAGGCGATGGGCCGGGCGAAAAAAATAAGGAAAAAAAATCGTGGGGCGAGGAGCCCGGCGGGTGCGTGCCGGGAGGATGCTGAACGTCCTCCCCCGGATTCCTCTCCGAGGGTTTCCTCCTATTCTTATCTCCCGTCCCCTCCGAGGGCACGGCAGGCGTTTGTCAGACGATGGCCCACATCTCCCGGACCGGCTGCGGCAGGGCAAACAAAACAAGGATTGATAGCGGAGCAGCACGGAGCCGATGTTATTTTAAGAGCCGTTCGCATCCATCCTGTTTTCTTGCAGCGATCTAGCAGGGAGAGCGGTGATAGGAGGTGGCTCAGACCTTCAGAGCCAGCTGCAGTAAAACGGGGGAGGGAGGTCTAATCTCCTCCTTGGGGTCATATCGCTGCCCGGCTGCCTGGAGTCGCATCGGGCTGCCCTGAAAGCCTTCTGCTGGCAGCCGAGTTGGCCACATCGCTCCGTTCATGGCTCCGCTCGAGTTTTTGTTCAGCAGGAGGCTGTACGCAGGCAGGCTTCTGGTGGAAGTTGGGGGGTGGGAGTGGTGCCTCCCTGAAAAGTTTAGGGTTGCTCTGTCCTGTGGGTGGGTTTTTTTGTCGTTCAAGGTGGATGCGATTAAACTTGACCTTTAATACCAACAACGAGGCGATACCTTCCCTTTCTTTGCCATGGTATCCCTGGTAAAACTGCCTTGCTGGTAGTGCTGCAGCAGAGGGCTTGGCTGCTGCAGGTCAAGTCAATTCATAATGAATTACCTGACTGGGGGGGTGCTGGAAGGTTACTGAAGGTACATTAAAAATCGTTATTAGATGCTATTTTACTGTAAATAAATGTTTGGGCGTATGGACCTGGCTGAATCCTGTATTGATGTGGAGACCCCTTTACGTATGTATTTCTGTGGCGGTATTGTTTATGTAGCGTGAGGAGGTGGGGGTTAAAGATCCTGTGTTCGGTGGTGGTCGTTCCGTAAATGATTGTGCAGCATTCGGCTCGTTTTCGGAAGAGGGAGGGTCTGCTATCAAAATGTTATTTGCCCATAGAGTCATTTTATTAAATAGGAAAGTCGTGTTAGGGAACTAAACAAAGAAAATATTTTCTAACAGGAAGATTTACTGCAAATCTCCAGTTTGTTCTCAGGGTTTTCATTTTTGTGTTTCTTTTGATTTGGCCATGTTTGTGGATGCTGTGTGCAGCCATTGAGCAGAGAAGAGACTGGGTGGAGTAAGGAGGCAAAGCTGCGAAATGGCTAGATTACCCTTTCATAGCTTTTTTTTTTTTTTTTTTTTTTTTTTTTTCCCTTTGCTTGCGTTTTGCTGGGGTGGAGGAATACTAATTGCCGTAACAATGAAGTCTCTTTAGGGAAGAATCTAATGGTGCAGGAACCTTCTGAAACTAAACAAATCTCACATTCTGTTTTGAGGCTTATTTTTCTGCAGGGTGGATCTTGATTTGGCTGGCAGTGAGAAGTGACCAGTCACTGTTGCAAAGCCAGATTTTTTGTCTGGCATCAGTTTCAATATATCAATGTAGATATTCACTTGTTGATTTTTTTTTTTTATTTACACTTTAGATAGGAATTGTAATTTTTGCATGGATGTTTTACACACGAGATTCCCTCGGTTGTAGAGAACCCTTGTATTGTTGCTTAGTGGTGGTGGTCGTGTAACTTCTTGGTTAGATTTGGTTTCGTGTGCCACACACAAAAAAAGCATTCCTGCTCTCTCTGGTGCCCATAGTAGGGCAGACAAGTGTACGGACTTGATTACACTGCCCTTCTTCATGTCCCAAGCTCATACAAAACACCATCTCAGGGTTTTGGAGGCCCTTGTGAACAAGCTGGCCCTGTAAGACCCGTGCTGTGCTGCTCAGCTGCCGCTGCACCATGGGGGTAATACTAATGCTTAGACTTAAAGTGGTGTTGGGAAGGCATTAGAACAAAGGATTTGGGGAATACAATAGCGATCAGATGAAGCACCTAGAAAGGACTGCTTTTAGATGTGCTCTGCTATTCTAGATGTGGCTGGTGGCATTCCCACCTGAATCCAGCGTTGATCAGAATGAGTACAACAGTAAAGGTGACGATGATGAAGCAGGTTGAGGTTTTGGTTTGGGTCTGTCTCAGTTCTAGAGCCCAGTTTTTGCTGGTAGGTTGTCACAGCTGATAACTGCTTCTGGCTTTAACTTGCCCCAAATTAAATTAAGGGATAGTGGCTTTTTATAAGTTCATTTACTTAGAGGAGTAGATGTTACAGGGTTTAATGGATGCATTCACTAAATGCCGGCGTCTATGAATGAATCCAAGGTAAGAACAATGAAGAATGCAATAGAACACTTGCATTCTTAGGACTTTAGTTGATTTTTTTTTTGTCCTTGAAATGATGGCAGTTGCTTTCTTCTATGGGAGTAACTGGTTAATTTGTCTTCTACAAAAGAAAAAGACATTACTACGTACCTTTATGACTCCGAGAGATCTGTCCTGCATGTATGGCTGACTCTTCAGCCTATACTATTTCCTGTGCTCCACCCAGCCTTGAGTGTTCGGTTGTATTCTTTGTCTGCTCTCAACTTTTTTGTCTACCGAGCCTGCTAGAGATGGGGCAACTTTTGAATTGACTTCTGTTGGTTGTCTTACCAACAGGTAAACCTTGTCTTTATTCACAAACTCCGGGGCTAATTGTAACCTGTTTGTAACCTCTTGTAAAATATTCTGGGCAAACAAAAGCTGGAGAACCCCTGCTTCTCTATGGCTCTGAGCTATACAGGGCACTTATGTTACAAAGTTTATTTACAAACCTCTGTAGCTGCTTCTAGGATTCATGAATGAGAATGGCTGGCGTTACTGTAGTATGAAAGGGAGCAGCTTTTAAAGGGTTCTGTTTCCGTCGGCTTTCCCTACTTTTTTGAACTTCAGGCCAGTCTTCCAAACTGAAGGCAAAGACGATGGGAGTTGCGTGTTGAAGTTCCTTTGAACCGAAGAGTGAAATAGTACCTAGCCTAAAAATAAGAGCTGCTTAAGCTTAAATATATGAAATCAAGAATACAATAAAAATCAGTTATTATTAACAAGTAACCATTTCAGATTTCATATTTTTTCCCCAGCCTATAGCATGTAACTTGTGATAGCAGTTGAAGACCTTTCCCAAGTACCAGAGCCAAGTGCTAATCAAAATGCTCCTGGGTTTCTTCTGCCAGGTTTATTGTAGAGATGTGGTAAGCTGTGTGCTGTCTATAAATGCGGATTATTAATAACATTACTACTGTTCTCTTCATTCTCCTACTTTTCCTTTCTATAAATCATAGTTGTCACTGACAGAAGAACCTGTCTGCTCTAAAACAAACAAACAAACAAAAAACAACCAAACAGTTGATTAAGCATTGCCTAGGTTGAATGGCTTTCTTGGGAACTACTTCATTATGCGGCGGAAGGGGAATGAGGTTTGTAATGGGGCTTTTGGGTGTTGTGAGTCTAGGTGTTTATTAATGGCTGATGTTACTTTGTCTTTTGATCTGCTTGACAGAGTAGGCTACACCTCAGTTTACATCTTATAAAATGGACATTTACACGAATAAATAATCTTGACCCACCTAAAACTAGTTCTCAAGCATGTGAAGTTATTTCTTCAGAATTCTTGCTGTAACTGCTGTCTGGGTTAGCAGGAGTGCCTGTGGAAGGTTTGTGCCATTGCTGAAAATCCAGTGGTTGGATCTGAACTGTAATACGTGAAAAATAGACACTTAAGCTGAGGGCACCAGCTGACATAATACAGCTACAGTTATTTTGGAACAATGTTCTTCTTCATTCCTACAATGTTTTGAGCCTTCCTGATGAGTATCACATACCAGAAACGTTTGAAAGAACCAGGATTTTTTACCTTCTGCTAGGCAAATCATCTCACTTCCTCTGTGTATCTGAACAAGACGTTTTAGCCTGCAAGTTACATGTTCAGTGTGCAATGAGTAAATTAGATCTAGTTTTAATCTAATACTTGCTAGGTACTGCACGTCTACCCCACCAAATGTGCTTATCTAACTTGTTTAAAGAAGGGTTTTTCTTAATTCTCATTAAGGCAGGGCTCAGTCTTGACTACCAATGCCTGTCTAATTCAGCACGTTTAAAAGCTCGTTCAGTGCTGTTTTACCTTACGCGTTCTGTTTAGGGGATTGCATGGATGTGATGACTTAGTCTGCCTTGCTCTTAGGTGTTTTCTATGCCAGTAAACTAAGCTACTGCTTTGTGCTGGTGTGAACTGTTCAATTTCAAAGGGAAACATTGCTTACAAGGTAAGTGTTTGTATCTGCTCTGATCCATTTCATCAGTACTGTAAACATAGGGTCCTGTCCAGAGCAGAGCGTGCACAGCATTGTCATACCAAGCAGTACCAAGTGCACTTAGGCATGCATAGCTATATATATATAAATCAACATTTAAAATTCAAAGCACTTGTTAGTTAATAGCTTTGGAAGTATTTTAGTCATTTCTTCCTTACTAGTACGGTTGTTAGAGAGCGCAATAGTTTGATTTGGCTGCTTATGGACTTTTGGGCAAGGATTGTGATTATTATAAATATAATAAACACATCTTAGTGGCTGTGATTCCGTTGATTCTGGAAGGGCTATTTGTAACCAGTAACTACCTGCTGCAGTCCTCAAAAGATATTTCCAGTTACGGGACAATCCATTGTGCTTGAGGTTTATAGGTGGTGCTGCAGCAAACGTCTGTCCTGTAATTTTCTCAGATCTGTTGTTAAACAGGTCCCTGCTCAGTGAGTTCAGAGGCAGGCTTTTCTGAAGCACCTCTCAGTCTCTGTGCTCGCCGGTGAGTCAGCTGAGGCAGGGCTAAAGGTAACAGGTTTTATGCCGGCCTGCCTTACCCCTGAGATAGCAGTGGCCTTCATGACTGAGATCACTTATACCTTCCCTCTCCTATCAGTGTTAATTGTTCCTATTGTTCTGGAAAATCTACGTTCTCTTGGCTTAATTAGATGAGTCTTTTTCTCTCCCCCTCTCCAGATTGCCTCTGCTTTCATTGGTTGTGTTTTCTTAATGCTAAAGCAGGGGTGTTAAGTTTATCCCTCTTTAAGTCTGGAGGAAAATCAGTTAGAAAACTCTAGGCTGTCGCTAAGTGAATGTTTCTTCCTTAAAACGTGGATGGCTTGCCTTGGGCTTAATTCACCTGTGGGTTTTTTTGGGGGGTGACAAACAATTGTGATAAACAATTTGGCTTATTTAAATGTGAGTGTCTTTACAATCTAGTAAGAGAAGGATGTCATTAACATGAGTGCATGTATATGTTTTGAAACAGATGGTGTCTATCAAATCAGTAGTGGTGGAAGTCTTTGGTTCTCACTCAGCTGGCAATGAGCAGAGACTAGACTGGGGAAAGCTTAAGAGAGGAGCTCTGACCCTGGTATTCATCCTCAGCATTGAGGTTGGGGTTAAGGTTCTGACACGCGTGCCATGTTTGTAATAACTTGGGGTTCATTTCTCAGTTGTAACTGAGGTGAGGCAGCTCCGTGAGAGAGCAAGCACAGCGGGGTGCGTGGGGTTCTGAGGGTGGTCTCCCAGGAGAGGTGTGGGGGGAGGTGGGCTAAATTTACCTGAATTTGCAAGCAGAACTGAGCAGGCAAGCTAGAAATAGAATGGTTTCTATCATCCTTACACAACCCTCTACCATGTCTTCTACCTAAGTCTGCATGTAGGCTATAAACTTGAGCTCTGACATAGATGAAGCTTGAAGACGATGGAGAGCTGATCCTTCAGGTAGTTATGCAGCTGTAGGGTGAAAAGTAGAAAAAAGATCAGCCCAGCCTATAAATGTATTTTTTGTTTTCTTATGCTCATCCTGGCCAGCTTAGCAGATGATTAATTCTAACATTTTCTAGGATAAAATGTATTTGCCACGCTGTAGGAACAACTGTCTGTTGTGACTATACTGTACGTGTGCTTTTCTGCTGTAACTGGGGTGAGAGTTAAGGGGGGAAATGGAACTGGATGCTTACAGTTACCATTTTTCTTTCCTCTCAAGATGTGGAGACAGAAGGCAGTTTCTTCTAAGAAACCTTTTTCAGGTCATAATTATTATGCCCAAGAAATATGGTTATTGCTTCACTTTTAATTAGGTCAGTATTTAAACAGCAGGTTCGATGGAGTTTGTTCCTGGAGTTCATTTGTGGGGAGTACTCTGTGGCTTGAGTTTGATAAAGCAGCTTTTTGCTTACTGGTTTTAGAACAAAATCAGCCCATTAGAGCTGGCCTACATTAAATTTTTATATACTTGTTAACGTAATCCAGCAGTATAATATAGAGGTATATAAGAACAATTAAGGATCTCTGTTAAGAGACTGTAACTAATTGCCAGCAAATACTCACAAATAACCCCTTTTAACGTGTTATCACACGGGACTGTTGAAAAGCTTTGTAAGGATCCGATGTGCCTGCCATGTACTAAACTGACAATGCAATGAGAATTTCCATTTTAATAATGCATAAATAGTTAGTCCCACCTTGAAAGAATTACTGAGTTTATATCTCATTCTATCAATTAAATCTTTTGGTAGTTCTCATCTCTTCTACCACTTTATAAGTAACTTGCCTTTCACCAGGATTGGAAAAATAGCCAAAGAGAGGAAGCTAGCCAGACAAAGTAGGATTTTAGATACATTAACAAACTCAGAAGAAAACAAGGAGTTTTCCTCTGGCTAACACATCTTTTCAGGACAGTAGACAGTGTTAGAGAAACTGCTCGGCAGTTGAGAGCATGTAGCTGGGCATAAGACTAGTTGAAGGTTTACACAGGTTGTTAGAAGTTTAGCTTTGAATTGAAACTTTAATTTGCAGTCATTTAAATGTGAACAATCTAAAAGTCTTTAATTGATTTCCTAACGTGAACCTGGTTCCATGTCCCTAATTAGTGATGGCTTGCGTGCCTTGCTAGCCCAAGAACACCTACCGGGAGGCACGCCTGGCCTCACCGCCTCAGGACACCATCTCGTTTTTGGCTCTTCAAAGAAAAATTATTGTAGATTATTAAATACATGATCTTGTCATAATAATACTTTCTCATTAAAACTGCAGAACTTTAGTTTAAATTTCTGGAGGAGCTCTGAAGCTGTATGCCAAGATCAGCACCAGTTCCTCGGTTGGCAGACAGCCGCAGGGTGAGCTGGGGGGAGCCGACCCGTGTAACTGTGTGCTGCTGCTGATACGAACCAAGGAATGATGCCGAAACCGACTTCACATTTTAACTTGTAAAAATTCAGAAATGGATGAGAGAAACCATAAAATACAGTAGGGGTCAATGTGCCTGTGGGAACTGCAGGAGGCAGGAGAAGGGTTGGCGAACTTGTGAAGGCCGGTCGCTTCTTACGTTGTGGGTAAGCAATGGTTCTGGAGGCTCGAGGACTGGGATTCCCAGAATGATAATGTGAAGCCTGGAGGTCCGGGGAGAGACGTGTTCATCGTGGGGCTGACGAAAATTTTCTTGACAGTGGAAGGTGGCTTAATCAGAGTAACTCAGGCCATGAAAGAAGCCTGTAAAATTGCACTCCTGAGAGTTCAAAAGGCCTTAGAAGAGGTTTTTCTCTACGTTACTCTTTGCGGCTTTAGTGAGGTGTTGGTATTTCTTTTTTAAAAAGATCTGGTTAGAGCCTACAAATGTATGCAAGAAATACTGATTTGTGAGCAAGTTGGAGTAGCTTTTCTGCTCTGTATGTCACGACTTACTGTTTGTCTGGATTTTGTTAGAGCTTCCTGCTGCAGTGCCGGAGCCCTGCCACCTAACGAGGCGTTGATGCAGGTGGTTTTGCTGCGTAGCACGGTCAGTCGCTGCGGGGAGAGGAGATCATCTGGTGCTAGGGCATGGCGGGTTGGGTCCTGCTCCTGCTGCCGGGACATGCTTGTGACTCTAGCAAAACAAGCGTGTCTCTGGAATAGAAGGGGAGTTTGACAGCTGTTGTTTGCTGTTTACATGATTAGTGTTTACTGGTGTACATGTTGTTTCTAACTTAAACAATCACTGTTTCATACAGT
Source organism: Oxyura jamaicensis (assembly GCF_011077185.1). NCBI lineage: Eukaryota > Metazoa > Chordata > Aves > Anseriformes > Anatidae > Oxyura > Oxyura jamaicensis. Next base: position 10,905,763 of record NC_048911.1, read on the forward strand.
GCTCATCTGTAGTGTAGGTGGATCATATCTCAATCTGGAGTAATTCTTCCTGTAACTTTTTCTGAAGAGCAGAAATGGATGTTGTCAGGCAATTGAGGCATTTCACTGATTTTTGTTGATCGTAAGCAGTACTTCTGACACGCTTGATGCAAGTAAAAGAAGGACAGTGGAGAACTTTGAACTGATCTTGCTAATGAAATACTAAGGAAGATGATAAGGTTGGTTGCAGTTTCACTGTTTGGTATCTGCACACAAATATATCTTGTGCTACATTTGTGAAAACGCTTGAATGTGGAAGGACTTCCCAGGACTTGATGTGAAACACTGGGCTTGTGACAGCATTGTGGAGGAGCCCCCAGGCTGGGGGGCTGCCTGCTGGCAGCTGCTGCACGGTGAGCGCAGTTCCTCCTCTGGTGCCACCCTTCATGCAATGCAGCCGAGAGGAAAAAAGCCTTCCGTCTCCCTGGGATGCTAAATCCCTGACCAAACTAACACCTAGCAGGGACCAATGCAGCATCCTAGTGAGGATGTAATTTACATCATGAGTTATTAACAAGTCACTGATGGTTTCTTTGACCTCTGTATTTGCAGCTCCAATTTTGTTGTAGTACAATAAATACATGCGTTGGAAGAGTTGAATGGTGCACTACTATGTAGAGATAAAACCTTCAGATCAAAGATGTAACACTAAATTATTACTATTGCTAAACACAGTTGTAATAATAAAACAAATGGTTTAGATTAAACAAAAATAAGACAACTTTCATCTTCCCTAAAATACGTGGGAGATGAGTTCAGTTTGAGCTGGGGTATCTATGCAGTAAGTAATAGCAGCAAACGGGTTAAGTCAGGGGTTAAGACCAGATACACTATTTCAATAGATAAAACTAAGGTGACAGGCTGGTTTTGATTTAAATAAATAAATAAAAATCTGTCTTAAAGCATGCCTCAATGCTTCTGTTTAGTTTTTGTGGCTTTGTAAAGTGGGTGATCAGCTTGAAGTAGATCAAAGCTGAATATGCCAAATCCAGGGCACAGCGTCTTTATCAGACATACATATTCACAACAAATCTTAGTACTGTTTAGTATCCAGTGTACTTTGATAAGCAAAAATGTAACGATTTGTTGGAAGTAACTTAAAGACTGAATTTGATTTTTAGGAGTACAGAATGGGCAGTTGTAGGAATCTTAATTGCAATAACTTTGCTAGTGCTTGATGTTAGTTTAGGCAAATGACTATGTATTTTTGGCACGTTAAGATTATAAAACTCAAGGGTTAATTTAATTCCAGTCTTTTTCTCAGTCATATTTGGAGAATACTTATGGAAAATAATATCCAAGTGTCTTCTAAAGCAAGAATAAACACTGTCATAGGAATACTGTGAACTGTGACTTAGTCTTTGTTGACAGGACGTATCATGAAGTGAGGGGAATTGTGAATGTTCCTCACCTGAAAGTGATTTGTTTCTGCTTCACTGCGTTGACTGTACCTGCTCAGTTACAGTGCTCTGACTCCCTGCTACGTAACTCTCAGAGGGCTGACAAGTGTTGCTGAACCTGCTTCATCCTGCTACTGGTGCATTTTAGGAGTGTTCAGCAGGTCTTTCATGTTAATTTCTTGCAGTTTTCCAGTAATCTAGGAAATGCCTGAGCCACACTGGTACACATTAGTACAGGACTATTGGGTATATCAGTCACTCCTAGGAAGAGAGTGGTTCCTGTACGATACCAGATTTTCGAGTTAGATTTGCACTCAGAGTAGAGTTGGACTCGGTGCTTGGCGCTCCCCAGTTGCACAAGGTACGTGTCTAGTCACCTTCAGGGTGGGCCCCTCTCTAATGCGTGTCAGGTAGAATCTCAGCCTCAGCAGTTTCAGCAGGAGTAAAGGTGTCCCTTGGGCCTCCTGGGTGAGTCTTGGGGGAGCGCAGTGGGCTCCAGCAAAGGCTGCATGTGGTGAAGCTAAGGAATCTCTGGATCCTAATTGAAAAAGGGAAATGGGAGGTGATTCTCCAGCAGGAAGAAGCAGAGGGTCTTCCACTTGTTTTTAATGAGGACAAAGAACCTCTGCTGTGCTGATTCCATATTCTCTTACAAGGAAGGCTTCTGCTTTTCAGGTTTTTCTTTCGAATTTGTTGGTCTTTCAAAAAAAAAAAATCTATTGATAAACTCATATAGAGAAACATTTCAGACATTCCTGTGTTTTCCTTAGTGTAAAAGGCGATCTTTATTGAAATACTAGTAGCTGAGACAAGACGGAGCCATCTGCTGAGGTTACGCTGCTGTTAATGGAGCTGAGCAGGATGTTACATACAGTTTTTGCTTGGTTTGTGTTGTGAAGTTTCATAAAGAAGTAGCCTATTTAAATTTCAGTGGGTAATATCTGTGTTCCTGCCAGGTACCTGTACACTCCAGAAAACTGAACAGAGCTGTGCTCCTAGGAGGAGTAAAAGGCAAACATTTGATGTTATTCCTGTTCCGGTGTTATGGGTTTAGCTAGGTCTAGCTCCTAACTTTAAAATGGTTATAAAGACAACTGATCTTGCTGAAAACACTTGTAGCTCATGCTTTTTGCAAGGTCGTACATCTTCAGAAGTTTGCTCCTCAGTGTTTTTATATGCAGACTATCGGTATGGAATCATATGAAATCAAAATGTCCTTAAGTCAGAAGCTAAAACTTTTTTTGCAATACAGGTGGGGCTGTTAAAAGGAGGTGCATCCTGTTTTGCATTTAATTAGTAGTTATTACTCCATGAATGGCTCTATTTAGGCTCAATCATTTTTCTTTTTTTCCTACTGTACTTACTAATACAGAACAAAATTAACTCATCTTTTTCAAAAAAGATCCGGTTCTGTGTCGACACCACCTTATTCCCAGTAAATTATTGATACTAAAAGTCACAGATGTCAGACAAGAGGTAGTGAATAGGTGTTTTTCCCAAGGGTTCTCGCTGTTGAACACTTGCTTCCTCTCATTACTGGGGCTGTTTGCGGGTGTGTGTGTTATGCCGTGGTGACTACAAACCTCGATAGGCAGTGGAGGAGGACTGGTTAGTCTTGCTCCACTGAACTTTGTATGTCACAGTCCTCACTAGCTAAGGAAGAAGGCAGTGCACATGGACAATATTCATCTGCTCTCTGTCATGTATAAAATAGATGTTTACGTCAAAGCAGTAACTTCTAAGCAAAGAAGGATGATCTGTGTCCTCGTGTCCTTCTAGTGCTTGCAGGTGTCTGCTCCATCGTCTAGTCGTACCTGAAGTCTGCGAGGTGGGACTGCTCCAGAGCAGCCTCCTAGTGAGCGCTCAATGTTCTCAGCACAGTCCGTCGGGCATATTCTAACACTGAACTCCAGGAGAGGGGTTAGGTTTCTGTAGGGTCTGTGAGTAGTGTTGGAAGATGCTGGAAGAAAGCATGATCATTGGTTAAATGAGTGCCAGTTTTGGGGTGGATAGACTAAGGTAGGCTTCAGCTGCTCACAGCTTGGTTGCACCCTGTTGCAACCTTTTCCATCCCCATCCATCCGTTGAAGTAAACAATGCATCCCATAATCTCTGCTCACTTTCCTATTTTACACGGGCAATATTTCAAAAGCAGTTAAGAAATAACTGTTTATTGTCAGTGCCTGTTGACTGCCAGCTAAGAATTGCTTTCCCTGTAAAGACGGCTAGCTGTACAACTTGGCTGCAGATAAAAAGGTTCGAAGATTCATTGCCTTCTAAATACTTAGCATATTCATAGGACTTCCAGTTTTTAATTCATTTTTTTCTTTAGGCTCATATTTGCAGAGAAGTGCTGTGATTCACCATCAGTAACTTGGTCTGAAGAAAATGAATTAATGCTGCATTCAAAACATCCTCTGGATTCCAAGGCTTTAGCAGATTAAGTAGCCATTATTTGTAAGCTGCAGGATAAACACGGTGGGTGGAGTCGATTCAGCCATTTGCCCCAGGCTGGTAATGAAACTCAATTTGACACAAACAATCTCTTATTTTACCTTTGACTGTTACTTTGGCAAACTTGTGGCTAGGATGCGTTGCTGTATTTCATGGAATGCCAGAGTTTGGAATTTACTTTTCATGAAAGGATTTTGCATGTATTAATATACATTTGCATTAACTGCCACGTGACTTCCTTTTCACTACTGCGGTGCTGCAATCCTAGTCAAATGACAAATGTTTCATAAGGCAGCTAATGGAAGTAGGTAAAACCCTGTTGCAGTTCAGCTTCAAGCCAACAAAGTATCAGTGTTGGGGATATAGCAGGAAAAGTTTAGGGGCCCTTTCCGTTTGGGGCAGAATCCCTTTAACTGGATGGCATGTCAAGGACCACCTTGTAAACCTAGTTGCTGTTGGTTTTAGGCATGAATTATTGTTGCATCTGCTAGATGCAATGACAAAAGGACATCTTGGGGTATCATTTTTACTGGGGTTATTGCACCAATGCAGCGTGTGCAAGGGGTTTGCTGGTTGGAGGTGGTTCATAACACAAACACCCGTTGTTTTTACTGCTGTGTGTAGTACTGCAAGCAATTTTTGGATGCTCATGTTTGTGTTCTGCTGCTCAGTGCTTCAGACAGTGCCCCTGTGTACAGAAAAGTGCCTCGTTCTGGCCTTCTCAGTGCTTATCACAGAGTTGCTATGCTCATACTGAACTGCAGAGATTCAGCCATTACAAGCCTCTTTTTTCAGTACTTAAATTTATAGCAGCATTGCCCTCTAGGGGGCACTTCTTCTGATCATTTGTGTATTATTTTTTGTATGTCTTAGCTAAATTTCCATTAATTTATGTGCTGTACTCCTACCTCGTGAAAAAGATGCACCTATGGAAAACCAGTTGCCACTTTACCTGTCAGGAAGCAGGATGCGGGACAAGAAAAGTGAAATGTTTGCTTCTGTTATCTGAAAGGATGGAACCTGTGCTATTGTTTTTCAGCTGAATAGTTTCTGAAAGAGCTGTTAGGGAAGAGGTCAAACTAATTAAATAATGTCTTGCCTGCTTAAAGTGCTCCTACCCTGAACAGCTCGCAGTGCACTATTAGGGTGGGCAGCATTTGATGTGGGAAACCCACCAGCAAGGGGAATGCATGCACCTGGCAGCTGCAATTTGGAGGCAGACAGCAGAGCCTAGATAGGCCTAGAAACCAACTCTTGGTCTCCTGTGATGGATAAGCAGATGTTAATGATATTAGTATTTTCTTTAACATTTTAATACAAGAACAGCTTTGTTGTACAACAGCCCTCTTGTATGGCTGGTGGAAAAGCAGTAGGGGAGAGGCAGTGGGAACGTGTGTTCTGAAGCGGTTGGTAGAAACCTAACTAAAATTTCCTGAAGTCTTTGCTACACTGTCATGATCACTTTATCTCATTGCTAAAAGCTGCTCGGTGAAACTTTCATAACAGCTTCAGTAAATGATTGTACATACAGATTCTTGACCAGCATGCAAGAAATGCCAACTTCAGCATTTCTCATAATCATGCTTCTTAGAAAAGAGTACCTGCAAGGCAGAAATCAGAAAGCAAAGCTGCTAAGATGATTTTAATGCTACGTTCTTGGCTAACATTAAAACAGGCAAGTTGAAGTAGTCTGCACACTAAGAATAGTTGGCTACTAGTAATTGTTCATATTAAGCGTAAATTCGTTCCTGAATCAGAAGGTACTGTATAATGGGGGGAAATAAGTCATTTGAGAAAGGCACAATTTCTGACAGACTCTGAACTCCTTACCATGGCATTTGTGCTGCTCTGTTAAGATTGAAGATCTGTTTAAAAAGTCGCAGTGCTCCAACTCTGGGCTAGATTTTATTTATATAAATAATTGTGTGTGTGTGTAAACTAAGCTCTAACAACACATGACTAAAAAGAGGGCAAATACTGTTTTTAGAAGTGTTCTTGGGATCTAACCTACCTGTAAAGTTCACCTGCTGAATTACAGCCGTACTCTTTAAAGACACCAGGTAAATCGTATGGAGCTGCCCGATACAATGCCAGCAGTGAGCCGCAGGAACAATCTGCGGCTGCCGTGATGGTGGTTACGGCCTGCAGCGTGCTGTGGCAGTGCCCGTGGTGCTCTTTGGGAACATTCTCTTCTGTGCTTAAGCTGTACCCCTCAGCTTGAAAGGTGTAAGAGCATGTTGAAAATTATCTGAAACAAACCGTGGTGAGGCTACATAGATCTAGAGGAGATCAAAATCTACCCTAAGGATAGAGCATTTGGGGAGGGAGATCTTTGGTGGGGTAGTGAGTGCAAACAGTAGGTTGTGTAAGGTAGAGCCGAGTTTTTTGCATCACAAGAGAATTACATGGTAGCCTGTAACCTAGGACTGGGCTATGTCTGGAGATGTCTTCAGCTCCCTGTTTCTTGAGGGAACAATGCTAGGAAGAAGAGGAGTAAAGAAAGGGTGCAAGACTCTCCAGGCTACTCAGTCCAGATTGCAAATGTGCTATAAGGGCATAATTCAGAGTAGCAAAATAAAATGGAGTCAGCGTACTCTGTCCAGTGTTGTGGGTACCTAAATCATCTCATCAGCCCAGAGTGACTGAATGCTTATTTAAATGAAATTAATGGTATCTCTTTCTCTTCCTTCTAGATGGATTGAATCTTCTGTGTTGAATGCCTCTGGGTTTTCCTATTGGATTTCACATCTGGCGAAATATTTCTGATTTAAGCCACTCTGTGGCAGACTGAATTGTGGATCCAGGGTTCCTAAGACTTTAGATCCTGAGGAGGCAGCCACTGCTGAATCACGTTAACCTGACATCACAGCCACAATGGTGCTGTCACAAAGGCAACGAGATGAACTGTAAGCAGCAGTTATTTTTGAAGTTTGTGTCTCATTAAGCTTTAAAAATAAACTTTTGTTTCCACCTGTATTTTACGGAATGGCTCTGCTCACAATCTGATCAAGTACCATGTACTATGGTTTTGATCTCTGTGCTCTCACCATACAAGCTCAGGCAATTGATAATAGAGATGGGAAATGGCATCAAAAATGGATTATTAATTTTTATAATTTATTATCCTCTCTTTTGTTTCAACTTCGGTCACAAAATTGTGAAAGGGTTATAATAAATACATTACAATATTTGCTCTGAACTGATTTGTGAATTCTACTTTTATCTTCAGTAAATTATGATGCTTTTGGTTTTTTATTCCTAAGTGAAGACAAAGACCTAATGAGAACGTGCTGCACTGTGATTACAATCTATCTTTGTCTGGTTATGTTGTGTTTAAAATAATGGTATCATTTAAAAAAAAAAAAAAATGAAAAGAAACATGGAATTCTTTCCAGATTTTAAGGCTAGGAATTAGCTGTCAAATTCCATGCTTTAGTTTGCTTTCTCTTCTGTAATAAATCACGATAGAGCAGGTGGTGGGTAGCAGTCAGAATGGGAATGTCTTGCATGTTATGCAGTTTCATAGATTTACTGAGAGATTGTGTTTTGGCTTTCTTTTCTTTTGTAAAAGTACGGACCAAGTATCACTTAGCTTTTGTGTCTCTTGTCCTAGGCAAGCTGTACTTCTTAATAAATCTTCTTAAATTAGAGTTGGAAGCTGTCTTCAGCTTCTGATTTTCACAACTGCTCATTGGATTTGGATAAGCTCAGGGGTTTTAACACATTCAACATGACAGTTTTTTAGCAATTCTCTGAAGTTTTCTGGCAAAACTTCAAAGAGTACATACGTTAATGGGGAAATGGAAGTAATGAACTTCATGGATGGAAATGGGGAATGACCAGAGACCGTGATTGCCTCCAGAGAAGAAGGCAACGCATTTTCTCATACTTGGTTTATGGGGAGAAATTTGGAATTTCTGCTAGAATGTAGAATTGTAGAGTTGAGGGTCTGAGGAGAGACTGAATAAGTAGGAAGGAAGAATGTGCTTAAAGCCACAGGAAGAATTTTTATGTGAAAAGCGATTTTTCTCAGAACAAACGTCAGTTAACGCATCACCTGTTGTCCACAAGATTATATCCAGTAGCATGGACTGTGATGTATACAGCATATTTGACAGATGCTCTATTTTTCCAAATGGTATTTTCTGTATGCTCCAGATGTCGACTGTATTTTCAGATGTCCGCTAGAGCCTGCACTCTGACTTTGCAGAGCAAGGGCTGTCTTCTGTGTGTGACATTTGTTATAGGTAGCATAATGCGGGGAACAAAGACCAACGCAATGTCTTCTTAGTAGCGTAGAACATGTTCCCAGAGCGTACTGACAAATCAGTATGTGGAGAGGTGGTGGAGTTGGGGGGGTACTGTGAAGGAATGGTTGCATGAATGCTTTCTTGTAATCTAGCTAAATGTTATTGTATCATCATGAAAAACAAAACTAGAATTTTTTCTCTTAAGCTGAGTGGTTTTATTTGAGTTTAACTGAAGCAAAATGTTGTGAGTACTCTTAAGTACTGTAAACTATTCTTCTCAACATACTTTTCAGTGATAAAGCTACAAAGTTAATGTGTAGACATGGTCATCTTTTTCTGTATCTGCTTTAGGTTTTATGTACAATACAGATTGATAAGTAACTCCAATCTTTGGTAATGAAAAAAAAAAACACCTTCATCAAACCTAAAATAAGAAATACATTTTAAGATATAGGTGTATTGCTGTTTACATCTTGAAGCAAAATGTTTACCGAACGTATTCTAGAAATTTGCTTGGGTTTTTCAACAAGCCTTATAATTCTAGATGATGTACTGCACTGAAGACATAAGATGTTGATCATGCTTTTGTAATGATTAAAAAAAAATGAACTAATCCTTGCACTCTTATCCAGAACTATGGCTAAAGATCCTGTTACTGGTTTTGTGTTTTTAGAAATCGAGCAATAGCAGATTACCTTCGTTCTAATGGCTATGAAGAGGCATATTCAGTTTTTAAAAAGGAAGCTGAGTTAGATGTGGTGAGTTCGAACAAAATTGTTCATCTATATCCTAAGTAAAGAGTTTATGATTTTGAAGCATGTGTGTCCATTCTGAATGTGTATGTGCTTTATCTACCTGTTAGCTCATGCAGTCAGAACTGGAGGTGATACTCATACAGCTTATTGTCTTAACATAAAATTAAAAAATAATCGTTGGATGTGGTCCTGAGCAATTGTTCAAGGTGACCTTGCTTTGAAAGAACCTTTTGAGATCACCTACTCTGTTCTTAATGATCAGAAGAATGAGTTTAGTTTTCTCGTTTGATTTGTTTCCTGCTGTTGTGTACATCCCTCCTCCTCTCTCTGTAACTAACGCATTTCCTTAACTGGAATTTCTTATCATGGAATTCTGCATAAAAGCGTAAACTTCCTGCAGTACAAACTAACCAAACTGAAGACTCTTCTCTTGTCACCAGACTTGAAAAGGTGTAAGATTGCAACTTTGGAAGCTGATTTCTCATGGTCATGTTTTAGAAATAGAAAGACAAAACAGGATTGCTTTTGTCTTTTGTATTTATCAGATGGAGCACATGGTGGAAGTCTGTTTTGTGATGGCGGTTGGGTCATAGTTAAATCATTGCCTGGGACTGCTGCGTACTAGTTGGTTAACGGTGTACCAGGGCAGATCTAAACAGTTACTAGAAGGTGGTCAGCTCTGGTACACAGTTCACTTTGTCAGGCTGTACGGATGCTATTGACTTGGACCTGTCATTTCATGCAACTTAATTCTGTTGTAACAGATGATTCTTCCTTGGTACGATTTTTAGGTTGTCATTTATTAGAGCTGTGCATTTCATTTGAGTTTGTTTCTCTGGAGACACCTGGAATTCATAGTAAACCTCTATGAGATAACTTTTGATAAATCCTTGCCTCCCCTCTTTAATAATTATTGCGTTGATCTTTTTCCCAAATGCTAGGTGGAAGTATAAATTAATTTCTCCAGTCTGCTTCTAGTATCTAATAAACAAGTAGAAATTACAAATTGGAATACCGTACTTATAATTGAAAATCCTAATACCATCCCCTTATCTGCTTTATCTATCAACCTAATTAAGTTTTCTCTTCCCAAAAGTTAAAAAGGTGATCTAAATAGGCTAGATTGTCTTGAGGGAAATAGAAAATGCAGCTACTAAAAGTTCCATATGACTTTCTTATATGAGAAATCTGCATTAGGTGGGATTATAAAATGACAAAAAAATAGAATGATTCTGGTATGAGATGTTCACTTTGTACACAGAATGAAGCTGTGCAGCATTTCACACACTATTCTGTGCTTCTGATGCTGCTGCTTGTTTTTGTATTTGTTTTTGTATTGCTTTTTTCCTTGTGTTAACAGGTGAGAGGAAAAAAATAGTAGTCCTTTCGCTTTTGCAATAACATCAGTTGTTCGTTGTAGTTCCCCAGCTATTCCCTAGAGCCCAAATGAGGAAAATATTTAGAGGAAGAAAATTATCCATCATTAAAATTTCATTAGACTTACAAAATCACTGTTGATTTTTCCAGTATCAGAGGTGTTGTTCTGTGGAGTAGGTTTAGTAGTCTGCTGTATGCTTCATACAAAGGTAAAGGTGCTGGGAGAAGTTCAAGCTTGTCTTTGAGATTCTGGCACGAAACAGTGCAATGTTATGGTGGTTATTTGAGGTTAGCTATGATTAACTCTTCAAAAAAAGTTCAGAATTAGTTTGGGATAAATGGTTTTCAAGTGAGATGGAATATACATAATCCTGCTCTGGCAGCTGGTTGCCACTCAGACAGCGTGTGTTTCTGTGATAAATAAAATGCATGGTGCTGACAAGTAGTGCTGCTAACACAGTCTTAACAGTTGTAGGTAGGAGTTCATTAGCTCATAACGCTATAGTTGGTGGATATGAAAAGAAGATTGTCTTTTAGAAGCTAATTACCAAGGACTAATGCCTTGGTCCTTGCGGTCCATGTGTGCTGTGTACTGTTGTTTTTATGAGGGTTAGTTGAGGCAGGAGAAGGGAAAAACCTGTAATAAAACAGGACACAACTTACACAGAAATGCATAACACTTAAAAATAAAAAGATTTCAAGTAATAAGATTAGACCTAGTTTTTGGATTTTATTTGCAGGATCTTGCATCATTAATCTTGCTGCTGCTGTATTTTCATTTTGCTTCAATTTCTTTTTCTGTGGTGAAGAGATTTTTGTTAAAATGACCTGTTTGTTACTTTTGAAGAAATACCTCTAAAGGCTTTGGACCTAGAATTTATTTGTTTAAACACTTCTCCCTCCCCTAGAATGAAGAGTTAGATAAGAAGTATGCCGGACTTCTGGAGAAGAAATGGACATCAGTTATAAGATTACAAAAGAAGGTAAGTAGATGTCTGATAGATTTACTTGTATAAAAAGTTATAACTAAAAACAAACACTCATCACTAAACAGTGTTACATGTTTTCCTTCTCAGACAAGTGTGGAGTTTAGAAAACGCTTCAAAAATTAATTTGGATGACTTGTGTAGGGGAAAATAGCTAATTCAGTGTTGTAGAAAATGTTTTGTCCACCTTAGTACTAGTAGAAACATCCTCACAGCCTATTTATAAACATTTCTTGACTTCAGTTTATGGATTGTATGTATGGTTTCTGAAGCTGGAAAAGAAAAAGATGCCTTAAGGCAATTTGTGAATAGAAAGATTGAATAGCTGTCTCCAGACAGCTTAACTGGTTTAAAAAGAAGGTAAAAACCTATGCTGCTGGGGTTTTGGGCTATTACATTAAAGGGAAGATACCATTAACTCCAGTGCATTACAGCAAGTGATTCTTCTGCAAATGGACAGTACAAAACTCTTTTTAGTAATGCTTCAGTGGGTTTAGAGAGTATTAAAAGGCTTAAAAATCAGTGTACTAACAATAAAGGCCTATCTATCCTAGAGGTTAATATACCTAGGATGTTATTACACCTTCAGTTTCTCTGCTGTTGGCTAACACGTGCCATCTCGAGGATACAAAAAATTACTGCAGTAGTCAGATCCCTTTTGCTTAAAACTTCCTTCAATCGTTCATCAAAATCAGTAAAGAAAAAAAAGCCTTTGAGTTAGTTGCTAGTGCAACTTTGTACAGTATTTGGATGAATGTGATTTGATTGAACTTTTATTGGGAAAGTGAGAGGGGAATTAGTGGTTGATTTAGGTCTGGATGTTTTAGAAATATCAGTGCTATTGCGTGTTGGTAATTGGTGTGGATTTTTGCTTTTCTGTGGATTTGGGAGCCAATTGTTGTTTGGGGTATCACTATAGCTGATTTAGATCTTGGTGTAAGAGTAGAAATAAATGGTCTCTTTAAAACCCATACATAGGTAATGGAATTAGAATCAAAGCTGAATGAAGCTAAGGAAGAATTTACATCAGGTGGACCTCTTGGTCAAAAACGAGACCCTAAAGAGTGGATTCCTCGTCCTCCAGAGAAGTATGCGTTGAGTGGACACAGGAGTCCTGTCACTCGAGTAATTTTCCATCCAGTTTTCAGTGTTATGGTCTCTGCTTCAGAGGATGCCACAATAAAGGTATGTGCTTGCTACAGAAAATTAAAATAAGGAGGTCTGAGGGTGAATGATAAGTAACATCAATATTTCAGGGTGAACATGTTTTGTACCAATGAAAGATTGTTGCAGATTCTGCTTTAGCATCAGCAGGGACGGTTCTTTCAAATATGATTCCATGTGTAATCTACAAATCATAGTTCTATGCTGGTCCTGTTAATATCTGCAAGAGTATTTACTTTCCTTTAACTTGAGAAGACTTTCCTTTGACTTGTGAAGAAGTAATAAGCTAATGTGGATTTAGGGCCTGGAAAAATAAATGGTTGGTAAGGGAAGAATGCAGTTTGACTGCTCAGTGAGGAGTGTCATACAGAGCATACAGAGAGATGTGATGAGAGGGGAGGAAGAATTGCCTCAAGTCCTCTGAAGAAATTATTTTTAAAGCTAAGTTAGTGGTTACACAGATGTGTTCTTAACTGAAAAAATGTTTCTTTCCACTTATTTTTAAGTGGGACAAGCAAGTCCCATGAATTCCCCATGACTTTCAGGAAAGACTTTCAGTAACTCTAAATGGTTTTCATAGACGTTTATTGCAATGTACAGTGACACAACCAAATCTGTTACAGTAGGCAAGTAGCTTCTCATTTTAACATCCTCTAAGGACAAAATTGTGCATTTTGTTTTTCTTTGAATGTCACGGTTTAAGACAAATTGCCAGATAAAGGATATTTCTCATTGCTACCATATGTGCTCTTTTGAGAACTATTTGGAAAAGTGCTGTTCTGAAAAAGGTTCAGTAGCATATGAAATAATGTGCTAAAAAAAACAAATTTTTCTAATAGTGGTTACCTATTGGAGAAGATTAAAACACGTGTCAGATCTAGTTCATGAGAAACTTTTAACTCATTCTTGTTTCTGTGGCAGGCTTGAGCATCAAAGACCGGTCTTTTGTTCTTCGAGCAGACTGGGTCAACTGAAACAGTGACAGCTCTGCGTTTGTTAGATGTTATACAGGAGCCTAATTAGCTTTGGTTATTCTTTACTCCTTCTTATGGATACAGTGGAAGAATTTCCTTATGCTGGAAACCAGGCTGCATAGCATGTTTTTTGACTCTCTTGCATTCCCAGTGATTGACATCTGTTGGGGATGATGGATTCTTTTGCTGTTGGGTGTTTTTTGGTTTTCTTTTGTTTCATTTGGAATTCAATTTAAAATTAAACGTCCAATTTTGTGATTGAGGGAGACTCCACAATAAAATCTGTAGGAGCTTGTTTTGTTTTCAAAGGCTTTGCTTAAGGTTAGGTGATAGAGTACTGACTTAATTAGGAGGTGAGAATGGTATCTTCCAGTTACTAACTGTGCAAACATCTGTTTAATCTCTGACAAATTCTGTGATTTAGCTAATGTGTATAAATCAAACTCCTAAGAGTGGTTTGGATTATCACTAAACCAATGCATTCTAAATGTTGTTGTTATTTTAAACAGAATGCTAGCTCACAGTAAAGACAAGAAAAAGGAGGGGGGAATTGTTAAAGAAGGTACTTTCTGCACCAACTAGAAACAGGCTGTGTCACTAGAGTTAAGGAAATAATATAGAAAGGAATAGATCGATAGGTAACAACATCATATTAAAATAATGCTTTTTTATGTTATTAGGCTTTTATTGGTCTGTCTTTCTTTGTCTCTTGCTCAGTTAATTATTGAATAAGGTGCCAGACTAGCTTGCATAGTGCAAATGTAAGGCTGGAGATTACAATGAGTAATAGGTTGCTGCTAACAGATTTTCTGTTCACTTGTCAGGTGTGGGATTATGAGACAGGAGACTTTGAACGAACCCTTAAGGGGCATACAGACTCTGTGCAAGATATTTCCTTTGACCACACTGGCAAACTATTGGCCTCCTGTTCTGCTGATATGACCATTAAGCTATGGGATTTCCAGGGCTTTGAGTGCATCAGAACTATGCATGGTAAGGTATAAAGGGAAAACTCATTTAGCAGTCTGTAAAGTGAAGAGATTTTCTTGATCCAGGAAAACTGCTGATGTGGAAAGAGGATATAAACCACAGTATTGTCTGAAAGAAAGAAGGGGATGTTAAAATGCTTTGAGTGCTCTGTAAATGAAGTATATGTTCAGTGTCTATGGAACGAAATAGCATCTCAAATCTGCTATGCGTGATGCTGTGGGTAACTCCCTGTAACAATATTGAAATGGCAGTCGGAGCAGCTTAGTTCTGAAAATTAAATATTTACTAGATAACTCTCTACTGATTTGAAGGTACAGTTTTTGTTATCTTTGTCTACTATTTCCCTAATGTGCTGATTCAGGAAGGAAACAGTTAAGGTGAAAAGTGTTCTGTATGGACTGTGCAGTCTTTTGCTTCATATTTGTCTGATTTCAAATTCATGTGCCTAGTGCATTAGTCTCAAAACATGGAGAAAAAAACAGGAAAGTAAAGCAACCACAACATAGATCCAGGTATTGACAGTAACTCCTCGTTTTATAGTCTTGACATAAAAGCATTTTTTTACTGCTGCTTGTCTCATATGCTTTTAATGTCATCTTGTAGAAGTGGTGAGTAGGAATAAAGAATGTTTGAGATTTGTATAAGAATAAACACACCAAAGAAAAACAGAAAGCTGTTGACTTTTATGTGTACAGTTCAAACCCCACAGAACACTGTTTTAGAGAAAGAACAGATGTTGCAGTGGAACATGGGACACAGCTGGGTTATGGTGAGAAAATAAAGTAGTATTCCAGTTCTTTTTTTTTTGCAGTCTTTAAGCATCTCTATATGAACACACATGCAGCAGGTATAATTTTAGGAACTGGATGTTATAATGTGAGCATGGGTGAAATAGTTCCATGTGTGTTGCCAGTTTTATTTCTTAAGGTCAATTTCAAGTAAAATGAGATAAATTATATTTTCAAGGGGAAACTGTACAGTGTGTGCACTGACTAGTATTCTCTGACACGTCAGAACTTCAGATACTTGATTACCAGTGTAGCTGCTTTGTAGTTCGAGCCCAGCAGTCTCAACAGTAGTGAAATTGCTATCGTGTATGTACAACTGGTTCTTGGCTCTTGAGTCAGTGCAGCATGGTATCTTACTAATATCTAATATCAGATGCTGGAAACATTCAGTCTTCTAGAATTATGCACATACAGTGAGGTTGGGCATGCTTTCTTGCTGAAGCCCTCTTTTCCCTTGAGACGACATCTGCGTAGTGCATCAGAATACTGTAAGCAGACAAATTGATAATTTCAAATACAGTCATCATAGCAGCTCTCTTCTAAACTGCCAGGCTTTGTAACAGTTACAAAAGAAGTTTTGCTTGTGGTGGTGAATGTCTATTTTTAAAACATATTAAATTTTTTTTTGAAACAATCCTAAAGGTTGCTCAATGGCTGGACTGTATGGTAAACTTACATTTAAATATTATTCCATAAAATGTGCTAAAGTCTACTGCTGTAGCTACTTGCTCAAGATAAATGAATAGCAAGTCCTATATACTCTGTAAAAACAATATTACAGTACCACTTAATAAAAGTTTGGTTTTGTTTTTAGGTCATGATCATAATGTTTCTTCAGTAGCTATCATGCCCAATGGAGATCATATAGTTTCTGCCTCAAGGGATAAAACTATCAAAATGTGGGAAGTCCAAACAGGGTAAGTGCAATTGTAGTTAAACATCACTACCTAAACAAAACACACACGAAAAGCACTTTTTAAAAGGAAGTGGGCCAACACCAACATGCATCTTGAACGTCAGCAAGACTTTTTTTTTTAATTGAGATATGGTATTATGCTCTTTTCAGTTATAAACTGAAGGTTTCTGCCTTAAATCTTTTAAGTACAGGGTTTTCATAGCCACTAATTAAAGGTAACCGGTTTCATCTTTCTGGGAGCTATGAAGGTATAACGCTAACTCAGGACCAGGTAGGAATATAAATATAGTGGTTAACTGCAAGTTTAAAGAATATGACAGGAGGGAGGAGAAATCTGTTACCTTCTTGCCACAGAAGAAGAATGAATTTTATTTTTTTTTTAGCCATATTGCTTGTTTCATTCTTCAGTAGTCTCTTTAATTCATCCATTTGCTCAAGGTTGTGGGTGAGGGCTATCAGAATGACTTGTAAATCCCTGTTCTTAAGATACATATTTAATGTAAACTGGGGTGTCAATTTTATTTTTAGCCCCCGAGCTTCCTGCTTTTTACCTTAATAAGTATTTGCTTGTTCTTAACTGTTGCTTCTTTCTCATATGAACTTGTTACCATAAACTGTTTTATGGCCTTGTACATCAGCCAGAACTGACATGCGTGCTAAAATAGCTTAGCTTAACTTCTAAGAGTAGGTCAAGTGTCCTTAAATTTCAAAGGCATGTATAGTGATTTTACTACAGTGTTAATTACTTTTTTTCTCTGTTTTAAATAGTTACTGTGTGAAGACTTTCACGGGTCACAGAGAATGGGTGCGCATGGTGCGGCCTAACCAGGATGGCACCTTAATTGCCAGTTGTTCTAATGACCAGACAGTGCGTGTTTGGGTGGTAGCGACAAAGGAATGCAAAGCTGAGCTCCGAGAACATGAGCATGTGGTAGAATGCATTTCCTGGGCTCCTGAGAGCTCATACTCCACCATATCAGAAGCTACGGGATCAGAGGTAGTGTTTCCAATGCTAATAAATGTGAAACTGAAGCTTTGTTCTCAAAATACTTGGCAGGTACAGCAGGCATATGAGGGGTTTTTGTGGTTATACTTGGTGTACATTAATCCCCCCTCTTGGCTTCATAGGCTCAGTGCTTTTGTGCTTTGACAGTAAGATGCACTAACGAAAGTGAAGTTTAGAGAGGCTATTTCTGAGGTTGAGAGTGCAACAGTGTTCACATACTTTTGCGAAGAAGTGTGGAAGGTAGCTTATCTAGCATAACAGGAAGTTTATAAGGATCCTAGGCAGATGGAAGGTGTAGGGGGAGTAGTAGCAAGTTAGAAATGGTAGAAATGAAGCTACCTAGGATGTAATTGAAAATGTTAACTGCATTTGAATTAACCTTTGACCTCAGTTTCCTAGTGTGCAGTTAATGATAGGAGAAAATGTTCTTTAAAAAAAACAAAAAGACAGCATTTGTATGATCATGGATACATATTCTCTTGTTTGGCCATTAAATCTTTAAGAAAGGCTTACTAAAGGTCAGCAAAAAATTTCCTTTTAAGGATGACAAAGTGTAGAAGGAATTAACTTTTATTTCTAGTTTAAAGAACAGAACAAACATTTCTACCCTGCCCATAATGAACCTGAATACCGCAGGAGAAAAGCAGATACACTGAAGGCAAGAACTTGTCTGCTGATGGATCTTACAGATTATTTCAGTCAAATGTTACTTGCATCCTTAAAAGATTGTTACAATCTTTTAATTAAGAGTAATTAAAGCCAAACTCCAAATATTCACTTTGTCTTGCAGTGATAATTAAAGTGGTGTCTCTGCTGCCCTCTGTTGGTCTGATCAGCTATATACGTCACATTACAGTACTTGGCTTTGAGCAAGAAGCAAATTAACTTGAAATTCACAATTGAAGCGTTTCAAGTTCTGAGAATTAAGTCTTTCATTCATACTTTGCTTGGTATCAAATGGCAATAAGCTCAGAGTAGGGACTTTCCAAAAATTCTTAAACTTGCTTCATTACTTTTTATGAAGAATGAGGACACAAAGGTATGTCTGAACTTCATGCTCGTTTGACAGGAGGTGTGTGACTCTACTGGAATCACACCTACCACTGTATTCAATGTCTTGCAGTAGGCAAGTTTGGATTCAAAGTATTTTTGGTATGTGAGCAGGACATCAAATTAATTCTTTCAACAGATTAATTCCTTTCATTTTTTGTTTATTTCTGCTAGTATTAGCAACAAAATGCCCATGAATCCTAGCTTTAGCATTGTGCTTATTAGTTGTAAGTTGTCGTATAATCTAATTTTTCTACTGAGAAATAGCACTCAAAGGATCTGCTTTCTCCCTCTTCTTTCCCCCCTATATATGCCATAACTAAAACATAATTTTCTGCAGACTAAGAAGAGTGGCAAGCCTGGGCCTTTTCTGCTGTCTGGATCCAGAGACAAGACCATTAAGATGTGGGACATTAGCACTGGCATGTGCCTTATGACACTTGTAAGTTTATTGGTGTTTTTCTGGTGGTGATAGCTGTGTACTTAACTCCAACTTTAATGTAGTGAATTATCTTCTTTTTTTGTAGAAAAGACTAAGTTGTTGTAATAAGGCACACACTGGAAATAGTTTTAATGGCTCCTTTATTTCAGCTCTTGTTGCTAAGAAATACCAAGAATTTCAAAATATGTAGTATAAATGCGGGAGCCTGGTGGTGTAGTTGTTATAATGAGTAGCTTGGTTTG
This sequence comes from Oxyura jamaicensis, assembly GCF_011077185.1. Classification (NCBI taxonomy): domain Eukaryota; kingdom Metazoa; phylum Chordata; class Aves; order Anseriformes; family Anatidae; genus Oxyura; species Oxyura jamaicensis. Next base: position 10,924,596 of record NC_048911.1, read on the forward strand.
TCAGTGGAAATGCTGATAATCAGCTGAATTCAGTCTTCAGTAGAATGTCATATTCTTTCAATGTGGTGGTCTTCCTGTGGGCTATGGGCTGTTGTTTTCCAGCCTGTATTCAGGGCGGACTAGATGTCAGCACAGGGGGTGGGGAGCAGGATCAGTGGAGATCACATGAGAACCGCTGTTTGTTTGCCTTCAAGGACAGGAACTCACATTGTTGATAGTGCTGATATAATAAATGTAATAATAGAAACTGAAGATAAACTTCAAATTCTAATAGGTTTTAGAAAAATAAATGATCTCCTTGCAGGAAGAGAGCAGAGTTGCTCAGTTTGCCATAGCATAAACTGTAGAGCATTCAGCCTTAAACATGCATCTGCTCACTAGTGCTTTTTTGTGCCTAAGGTGGGCCATGATAACTGGGTACGTGGCGTTCTGTTCCATTCTGGGGGAAAGTTTATTTTGAGCTGTGCTGATGACAAGACTCTACGTGTCTGGGACTTCAAGAACAAACGATGCATGAAAACCCTCAATGCGCACGAACACTTTGTTACCTCTTTGGGTATGTATTGTTCCACAGTATTTATTGAGACATTCAGAACCAGAGATGCAAATTTTTCTACATCTTCACCAGCTGAAGTTGAGAACCAAGCTAGACATTCACATTTTGGGATTCCAATGAAGTTTATTGCTATATGTATATTAGTCGTATATAAGGACAGATAGGAATTTAGAGTGTTACAGGTTTTTCCACTTCTGCTGCCAGCGTTGCACGTTGGACGAAGACATTAACTGTCAAGGTGTTCTGGAACCCCTCATGGCTGAGTGTGCAGGGATTTGGGGCAGTGCTGTATCTTACAAATGCTTGCCAACAACAAGCAGGGGACAAGGTAAAAGTCAGGAAATTTTAATTACTGGGCATTCCAGTTTGGTATTACCAGGACTTGATAGATGTCAGTTCTGCCCTCCCTTGGCAAAAACACTCCTCACTCAACAAAACTAGCTTTCCTCTGGAATCTTCTGCATTGTTTCTTTCTCTGTACTCCTTGGGCAGATTCTCATTTTTTCATTAAAGCTTTGTACGCTACGTTAGCAGCAGACCTGGAATTGGCTACTAAGGTTTTCTAATAAAATTAGCAATTCTAATCAAGATGTAGGGTTTCTCACTCGACTTTGCTCTTAATTTATTGAAAACAGCTGATCAACAAGGGCTAAAGAAAAGTTAAAGAACATTAAAGTGTTAACATTAGATCCTTGGAATTGTCTGCTTCAGTTTATGGATTAATTTGCTGAACCTCTTCTGTACAATGAGGTGTTTGAATCATAGAATCATTCAGGTTAGAAAAGACCGTTTAAGATCATCTGGTCCATCCTTTAATCTAGCACTGCTAAGTCCACCATTAAACCATGTCACTAAGTAGTACATGTAGGTGGTTTTTGAAGACTTTTGGGGATGGTGACTCAACTTCTTCCCTGGGCAGTCTGTTCCAATACTTCACCACTCTTTCAGTGAAGAAATTTTTTCCAGTTATCCAACCTAAACTTCCCCTGGTGCATTTCAAAGCCAGTTCCTCCTGTCTTTCACTTAGTGCTTGGAAGAAGAGACCAATCCCCACCTTGCTTATAGCTTGCTGTAAGGTAATTGTAGAGTGTGATAAGGTCTCCCCTGAAACATCTCTCCAAGTTAAACAACCCCAGCTCCCTCAGTCACTCCTCACGAGACTTGTTCTCTAGACCCTTCACCAGCTTGGTTGCCCTTCTTTGGGCGCGCTCCAGGGCCTCGATGTCCTTCTTGTAGTGAGGGTCCCAGAACTGAACACAGTACTCGAGGTGTGGCCTCACCAGAGCTGAGTACAGGGAATCAGGATGCTGTTGTCCTTCTTGGCCACCTGGGCACACTGCTGGCTCATATTCAGCTGACTATCAGCCAGTACCCCCAGGTCCCTTTCCAATGGGCGACATTCCAGATGCTCTTCCCCGGCCTTTTGATTCTTCATGGATAAACTTGAGTACTGTCTGCTGACCCACCCAGTCCAGAACTTACTTGTATGACGTATTTTGGGATCTCGTGAGCAACACTACACATTTTTTTAAAAAACATCAGCTGTACTGTCTACAGCAAAAAGCAAAAGTTTCTTGACTTCTGATTCTAACCTTTTATGTAAATAAATGATGTTGTCTTCTGGTAATGTTCAAGGGCTTTATCAGTTTGAGGTATTTCAGACTTGTCTCTGTTATAACTTGATCAGATTTCTTTTCCATGGAAGCTCCTTTATAACTGAACTGAAAACAGATTTTCGTGCTTCACAAAACTTTATATTAGAGAATTTGCCTTCAAAACTACAGATATGCAGAACTTTGAAATTTAGTCTTTGAAACTGTGTCAATTTTGGGCAAAAAGTAATGGCATTCAGTGAGAGAGGGAAATACTAAGTGGCATTCATTCTTAACATACACTTCTCTTTCCTCACAGATTTCCACAAGACGGCACCATATGTGGTTACTGGAAGTGTAGATCAAACAGTAAAAGTGTGGGAGTGCCGTTGATTGAATTCACATTTGACCCCTTTTTCCTCTGGATGCACTCAGATACCATGGTTACCCATTGAGCTCTGTTTAAATAAATATTGTCCTTTCATGTAAATTATTCTGGATGTAGATTGAGCTTATTAAATGTTACACACAAAGTATTCATGCATGGTGAATCCAAATTGTATACTGTAAATTTACATACGTTGTCTAGAAGTACCATAGGTTTAAGAACATGGGCTGGCATTGGTCACATCAGACCTAAGAAGGCAGAAGTTGGATAATTGAAATAGGGCACTTAACTGAATAGTTGACAGTGTCGTTCTTTGTCGGATAATTATACCTGTTTTTCTTTCTGCTGTCTGTTGGTGCCTGAATTGGTGACCTCATTTGGGAAAAGTTTTGTAGGGCTCTTTCAGAAATGTGTATCTATGTAACATCACTTAAGTGTGCTTAATAAATCTTCTCTAAGAATACTAGATAATATGGCTGCAATTCAGAATCTTCTGAACCTTATATGTAATTAATGGAAATTAATTAAACTTTGGAATATTTGTCATGAAACATTTGCCAAATCAACAGGATACACTTGTTTTGGCCTCCTATCACACAAGGTTGGTATATTTATATAACTGTAAACCTGAAATAAGACAACAAATCTTAGTAGCAGCTGATGTGATAAATGTATTTATTTTTTATTTGGTCATTCAATGGTTAAGCTGTGCTGTTGAACTAAGTTTAAATGTTTTTTTTTTTAATGCTAGACGAACTTCCAGGAGGAGTTGTCCATCCCACTAGAACTTAGTGATCTAATTTCCAATAGAGCTTAATCTCCCAAATGACTGCCATGGTACAACTTGCTGTTTGCTTTCAATGTTTGTTAGAGATGTGCAATTCCTATTACACAACAGTATCAAAGTACACTTCCCTTATATTCACATGCAGGAGGTTGGGGTATGCAAAGGTTTCTTGTTTTCTTTAGTGCCTCCTTGGAAACCCTTTTGAATATGAGGTTATATTTACCTTGACAAGACAATGTGGCTTGAATAAAAACTTAGTGGTTTGCATATTGAGAAATCTTGGGGTACAGTATTTAAATGCTTTAAAGAAAGCACTAAATACCTTGAGGATCAGATTATAATGGCACATAGAAATTGATACAGGCTTCTAAAAGAAAAAACCATCAACAAAATAAAGTCCATCTGTTGGAATGATCCTATCAAGTAAACATTAAAAAAAAAATCAACAAAACTAGCCCTGCTTGGTTATTAGTATCTGCATTGTCTGCTGTATACAATTTTTAACTTGCATATCCCTAAAGTTACAGATTTTGACCTGCAGTGAATGAAAATATTATAAATTAATGTTTTAATCACCATTTTGTGACAAATTTCATTATAGATAACTAAGAATTCCAATACTTACTGAACTAACCAGGTCTTTTTAAAAATCCACTTTAAAATTTCCAGTATACTGAAGTACCAGTCTGATATTTTAACAGATGAAATTGTGCTTTTTTTATTCATTTTGTTTAATACATGGCTTTTTAAACTGTCCCTTTTAAAAATAAAAATCCTTGACCAACATAGGGTTGGCTGGAGGGTGTACACACTAAGAAATTGGTGAGGGGTGTAGTGGTTAATTTCCTACAGTCGCCCACAAAAAGGATCCTTTCTTCTGCATGGAGGAGATGGATTTCAGTATTGTTTCCCTGCGTAGACTTGCCTTTGGGAAGGGGTGGAGGAAATGGAGTTCTGATGTGTGGGTTTTTTGAGCCAGTTTAAGATTCAGGCTAACTTCTTAAATCCAGTGGTTTACGTAATTTTCAGTGTGTGTTTCTGCACTTAAGCATGCACAGATAAAGTATTTCTTTCGTTGTTAGCTGCTTGGACTGGAAGAATTTGCTGCTCTTTGTCTAGTCAACAATTCCAGATACACAAGTAGTGCATCTTAAAATTCCTCAGTGCATCTGCAATTGTTAAGTAATAAGTCCGTTTAATTCCTGACAGGACCTAGAAATTTTATTTAAGTATGACAAAAAACCACACTCATGTACATAACTCGTAAACATGACTGAGAAATTAAAGGTACCTATTAAGTGGAAATTGTCTACTGCATTTTTTTCCCTGTAGCATACAACTATACACAAGGGCAAACAGCTAACTGAAGTCATGTAAGCAGCATCTAATTGCTTGTGTGAAACACCCTGCCAAGTACTTCTGCAATGCAGTTTGCAACCTTCTCCTTAAATAAGCAGTGAACTATCTCAGGGATGGTCCTGAATGGATCAAAAGTTAAAGCCCTGTTTAGACAAAAAAGTGAAAGCCACAACACAGGAGTTGGGTTTGTGAGGGTTTCCTGCAGTGTTGCTCCTTGATATTACGCTGTGTTGAACTTTTTCACTGTTCGCAACGTTTTCTGTCAGCTGTCTAATCCTGTGCCTTTCCTGTGATAACAAGTACAATAATGAGGTTACTGGTTTGGATAACAAAATAACTGTATTAGAGCATTTAAGAGGTTCACTGCTTTGTCACTTTCCATACTAGAATTGGCATTTCTTAAAAAAAATGACTGTATATAGACTGTGTTACCAAATAGACAATACAGACTTTTTTGGGGGTTAAAAACAGACAGACATTCCAGTGCCACGCTGACATAATGTGCCCAGGAAGTCTTAGATGCATTCTAAAAAGTGCAACATTTATTGTGGTTTAGACATAATCTGGAAGTTGATGTTTTATAGCATCTTGCACTTTAGAAGATTAAAAAAAAAAAAAATACCGTCCTGCTTTTGTGTATGGTGTGACCAATGATGTGCCCGGGGCACTAATTAAAAAGAAAAAAAAAAAAAACTAGTTGCTAGCAAGTTGTCCAAGGGCTGTGGAGCACTGTAGTATTTTGAAAGCTTTGGCTATAGACTCACCAAGCCCAGTCTTACTGTCAGTACCCTGCTTCTCCTGTTTGCCTCCTCCTGTTTTTATGTGAACTGCCTGATAATATCACTCTTAAATGGCTTTTGACTCGTATGAAAGCTATTTAAAAGAAAAAGATACTTTTTTTTTTTTGTAGACAGTGGTGGCTTGATAATCCTTTTAATGATTTGAGTATAAAGAAAAAAATACTAAGTTGACTGAAGGAAAAACGCACTTAGGATGAGTTATTTGCTGTCCAGCTGTACATAAAGTCCAGTGTATTTTTAAAAAGTCAATACCAAGAATCTTCTAGCAAAGAATATGTGCATAAAACGGTAGGGATAAACACATTAGGAGTGGGAAAGGTTGGGTTGGATTTACAAGTCACAACTGGATTTAACTGGCCTTTATATCTTTCCACTGTGTCATGTAAGTAGCTGCTTTCTTGTCCTACCTATCCCTCAGGCTTCCCCGAGTTCATTCTGAAGATAAGTGAGCAAAATCTTCAAGTTTTAGAAGTTGATCCTGACATTGACATGAAGGCAAATGTTGGGTTTTTCATAAGAACTATGTTAGAGGTTGCAATTGGAGAAAACAGTTCCCAGACTGTAGGAGTTAACTGAAGATATGACACAATTAAAAACAAAAAACAAAAAAAAAAAAACAGTAAAGGAATGTATATAATACTGCTCTGTGTTTTACAGTAAGATTTGTTGCTCTCAGACTGTGTAAAACAAAATTTATTCATGTTTTCTGCATATTAAAAAAATCTTATTGTACCAATTGGTAAACTATTAAATGCATATAAAACTAGATGTGTTTTTGTTTCCTTGGATGCAAGAATTAAAACTATTTTGAAAACAAGTTATTGGTGTTCCACCCATCAGATTTTGCTCCACACCGCTTTTTCCTTTAACCTGGTTTTAATTCAAATTGTACATGAGTAAGGAAATGTAAGGCATTTTTAAGGCAATTGGTTGCAGTTAGGCTGTTCTGAGGTTTTGTTGATGAATATGGTAAAGTGAGATTTTATTAAAATGTATGCAAACTTAAAAAGCCAGTTTCCTCTATGATCTAATGGTTGTTTTTAATGCTGTTCCGAGTGGTTTCGTGCTTGCGGGAGGAGGCGTGCGCCGTGGGCACCGCGCTAGGAGGCCGCTCTGACTTCTCGGCATAGTAAGATTTTCTGTGATGAAGTCTACTTGGAGCAGAATTTCCTGAAGTTGTTGGGTAGAAATCCCCATGTCTGGTACTGCAGGTGTCAGGGAGGCGTAGCGCAGCACAGCCTGCAGCATGCGCACGCCGCGGTGCCATTGCACGCCCTGCTCACCATTCCAGGCCAACGAGTGTCAGCGAGGCCAACAGTAGGAGCTGGTGGTGGTGGTGGCCAGCCTGAGCGTCTTCGGTTGCCCTTGCTGCCTTTCTGCATCTTGTTCAGCCGGCTGCCTCCTGCTGTCCTCCTCCAGCGCCAGATGGTGAGCCTTTGTTTTTTTTTTCCTTACCTTGAGCCTTAACTTACTGTTGGCCTGATAGAACCACCTTTTGCTTTATGCCAGCTCTTTGTTCAGTGCCGTTGGAGCTGTTAACACTGAAGGCTGCGCACTGAAGGCTGGGTGAATCCCCTCAAGCATTTTGGTGTGGGAGCAATTTGCTCTCTTAGGCACCAAAAGCCTTGTGTGGTTGGAGGCGCGTGTATGCGAAGCTGAGGCACTGAAGCAGGGTTTAAATGTTATTTTGATGTTGGTGTCTTGCAGTTGGTGTGTAGTTTTTTCCTTCTGCTCTGGCCTTTGTTGCCTTGCGTGCTGTTTATAAATGGCTCAGTAACTAACGTGGAAATGCTCATTTCTTCAGCGGTAGAAGGACAAGGCTGTAACCTTGACCATGATGTGGGAGAAGAATGAAGCAAAGCCACCCTACCAGCTGTTTTCCCTGTAAGCTTCTTGCATGGTGTTACCTAGCAGCAGACGAGCTGGGGCTGCTCTGTTGATGATCTCTTGGGGATGTTCATTTGTGACCCACTTAACCCAACGTCCAGCTCGAGTCCTGCTTCTGGCTGCGGTGAAGGTCTGGGTGAGCCAGAAAAGACTTGAACTGATGAATTAAGATGCAGGTTTTGAAGAAAGCCATATAAAAACACAGTAAGTGTATCAAAAGGAAAAGATAAGGCCTAGTAAAATGTGAGTTGCCCTGAGGCAGTTGTGATGCTGAAGCACTCCCAGCCCCCAAACCACTGCCGTAGTGACAGCACCCTACAGCAGCCGTGGCGTGGAGGAGAGGCACCTCCTGGGGTGGTTGCTTGCGTGGAGAACAGACAGGTACTAAAATGTTCCAGCAGCCAGGCTGAATACGAAGAGACGTTACACTGGTAAGAGAATGGGTTCAGCCGAGCGGGCGGCTCCACAGGTACCGTGGCTGCCGTGCAGGGACATTGTGTCAGGGTGTAGACAGCTGATGTTTGCTGCTGAAAGCCCTTTGGCTGGAAAAGAAGCAGGGAGGCTAAAAAGAGTGGGTTTCTTTCTATATGCCATCTTCAGCATTGCTGATGGTTTCAGTATGGCTCTTAATTTAATGCTGTGTGGTTACTTTTGCCAGGCAGGGGCACAGGGTTACTGCTGGCTCCGGCACCGGGGCGCTGCAGGGCCTACGTGCCCGACAGGCGGAGAGCTGTTGTGTTGGACGCAGCGCCGCAGGGGAAGGTGCACTATACGTAGTGGCATAAATTAATAATAAAGTGGGCCTAACAGACATAAGCTGGGCTAGGTTTGGGAGAGCTAAGTGCAGGTTCCTGAACTTCTACCCTCTTCTTGGTCTGGTGTGGTCTGGCATGTCCTCGCTTTGGGTCAGGGCTTCCAGGGTCATTTGTCTGCTCAGACTTGTGAACTGAGCACCTGAGAACACCCAAAGCCAAAGAGAGGTAAAGAGGATTATGGCCCGCTTGTTAAATGCAGTTATTGAACAAATTATAGCATTCAAGCTGCTTAGCTCTGTTAGTGAGACTGTGTGCTTCTGCCTCATGTCCCTGGGTTACCAGGAGAGCACCTGGGCCTCTGCTCAGCCCCTTCTCACCCAAGCAAGAAGTGGGCTCCTTGCCTGGGGGGTGTTTGAGGCGTTTGTTAACAGCTGAGCCTGGCTCTTGGTTTTTGGCTTGCTGGGGTTATGACTGGTGTGTGTTAGTGTTATTACCGATCGTTTGGAACCAAGTCCTGGGACCCCGGGGGGGGGGGCAGCTCCTTGTGGCACTTGGATAATGGGGGAGGCAGGGGGTACAGAGAGGGGCAAGTATCAGGCTGTACAAATCTTTAAGAATGCCATTTACTGACATGTTCAAGCAGCCCCCACACCTCTAAAAAGGTGGTGGAGCTTCTGCCCTGCTGGAGGCAACCCCGGACAAACCCACGCTTCCTTCTGAGCATCGCTGGGCCAAGCCGGCCGGGTAGCTGCGTGTGGCAGCTGCAGCACCCACCTGCAGCACCCACCTGTGTGCAGGCAGAGGAGTGCTGGAGGGGGCGTTATTTCCCCCACGGCAGCCCAGCAGAGGTGCACGTTTTAAGGCTGCCACCTAACGTGACCTGTTCTGGGCTAGGGGCTCATGCTCAGGACAGAAGGGGGGGGCTCTGGGATGGTGCTCAGCTGAGTTATCCACCACCTTCGAGCCATTTTTAAAGAAACTGATAAATAGTGTCTAAAATAGTTTCAAAAGCTTTTAATGGACTAAAAGACACTAGCAAAAGAAAGTTCTTATAGGAAAGATGCACTGTAGTCATTTATTGATTGCTTTCCATGAAATTCAGATTTTTTTTCCAATAGGAGCAAGGTCTTTTACAGTAAAGACTCCTCCTGCTTTGCCACCTCTAACAACTCGGAGGCTGCTCCCCAACTTCCCTTCCCCCCCCACCAAAGTTACAAATACCTGTAATGTAGTACAGGAACCCAAGGGTACAGAGCACAGTGACAGCACTTGTTTCTCCAGAAGGTCAGTAAAAGCAGCAATGCAAATTAGCATAGGGTACTAGCCATGACAGACAAAATGAGAAAGAGACTGGACTCCTTTGTCAGCACAGGATGGTTGGGGACTAGCAATCAGAAGTTGCTCTACAGCTTGATCTGTTTGGGAAAAAAGGACATTCAACTCTGTCGGCATACCGTGGCCTGCAGTGGCTAAGTCTTACCTGCTTCGTGACTTGCACTACCAGGGGAGCCTGTGCTCGCCCTCTGAAGTGACGATGGGATGTGTGTGTGGTGGGAGAGGGGGAAAGAGAGGCAGTCCGTGGCAGCTGCCACTTCAGTAACATCCATTGCCAGCAATGGAAGCTCCCCTGGGAACAATCTCAAACCCTGTGTGCAAAACGTGAGTTACGAAGACATCAGCCAGAGGCTTCAGTGCTGGGGGGAGGAGGGGTTTTACTTAACTCCCCCTCCTTGCCCCAAAGCCTACTCATTTCATGTTGTATGAAACTCATGATTCCAATTTAGTTAAATTTGGCAACCAGGTTAACGTTGATCAGCTCTGTGGTACAGTTGCTATTTAAATGAGATCAAGTCCCTTTTTCTTACTTTTCCTCCCCTCAGTTAAGTAGGCAACAGTAGCCCAATAAATCATTTTAGTTCAGACCTTGTTTGATGCCATTACCAATCTCGTCTAGGCACTGGGGTTTCCATTGTCATGGAAGTTTGTGCGCTTCAGTTATCAAGCCCTCACTCTTTGGATACAATATCCTAAGTTACTCAGCTACAAGCAGAGCAGAGGTGGAACTGTGAGTATCATATATATTTATATATATATTTCTCTATATCTTGAAAATTAGAACATGAATGTTACAAAAAAAACTGACTTGCCCAACTGCCAACCAAAAGTAGAAAAAAATGGTTAAAGGAATCCAATGGCTATATCCTGATGTAGAAAATGCTGTACATTTCCCCACTTACTTACATACACACATTACAGGCTTCAGTTATCTGAGCAATACAAATATGGCTGCTTAATTTTCCTTAGCACAAATTGGGATAGTGACTGGGGGGGGGAGGGGAATAAATCTTTTGGCTTGGAATCCACATCTTACAAGAATGCTGAGCAGCGGATAGGGGCTGTTTTTGTACTGGTTTTAGCAAAGCAGTGTCCTTAGTCAACATAAAAATGACCTGAGAAATGTTTTATACCTCAAGACAATTCATTTGGAATTCATATGTACAAAGTAGAAATAACTGATGATATGTGCACACACACACATACACACACACACAGGCACAACAGCCTCTGGCTGTGCTCACCTAGGATGGGTCTTTCATATGCTGCTGCATCCTGGCCGCCTTCCCCCTTCATGTGGCAGATACAAGCTCAGTCAGACAGATTACATTTCTCAGATTAGTTCTTTGCATTGTATATTAATTGTACCAGTGCAATAACATTGTCAAAAAAAGGAGGAGCTGCTCCAGGGGAGTCCAAGACCCTGGTTCAGATTCAGAAAAGGGTGGTTTAACTTTTTTTTTAAAGCGAGGTACACATTAAGCAGAGCTCTGTGTTAAGGGGATCGCAGCGGAAGGCATGCTTGGCTCAGCTTCTTTCTCCTCCACAGCTTTGTCCTCTGGTTCCAGCTGTTCACCACTTTTTATGCTTTCCTGGAGCTGCTGGCGTCTCTGCACCTCTGCCTTAAGGTTCTCCAAGTCTTTTTGGCTGAGGGGGGAAACCAGGAAGGGTAGCAAATATTAACAAGTATAAAGAATGGAGTGAAGCAAAGGGCAGAGGTAGCCATCGCTGTTCTCTACAGTTAGGCCAACACTACTCACTTCATTTCTTACGGATAGAGACCACTGACTGTACTTCAGCTACCTCCTGCTCTTCCAAACAGAGCTAAAGAAAAACAAACCCTTTGCTGCCAGGGGGACAGGCTGAGAACAGGAGACAATGGGAAATACCAGCTCCCTGGCTGCTTGCAGAGCAACCCGGGGGAAGCTGCACCATAATGGTCTTGCCCACATAAGCATCATTTCTCAAGGAAGGTTCCCGGTTTCCTTAAGATGCATGGAGCGGTTTTATGAGAGCAGAAAGCTGCTACAAGGTCACGGCTACAGTCCTGTAAGAGACCCTGACAATTCATGCAATGCTCCTCCAACCAGGAGCTCTTCTAGCACTGTTACAGCTTGCTGAGGGATCTCAGAGCCATCCCTTTACAAGGGTTCAGGAGTACCTTCAGGTGACTGTGGCACCTTCAAAAGCAGTTTTTTTTCCTGCAGGAGTGACAATTTGCCTCGTGCTGGCAGAAGAGAAAAGGTATGTAAGCTCTGGAAACTCCACATTTTGGGTGAGAGTGACTCCATGTAAAGGGAAACACGGGACTCATGCTACCTCAGGAACAAAGCACGAGAGACTGCTTGGCTTCTACAGGCATGAGTTAGGACACAAAGGTACAATGTACATAGTTATCACTCTACCTTAGCGGAATGAAGAGAATTCCATTGATAATGTTGAGCTGCTCCAAGATGCTGGCCATACTGGGAGCTGTGAACTACAGCAGAAGTTTAATGTCAAAATCCAGGCTGAACAACTGAGCAAATCCAGACCAGGCAATAACCCTCCTTCCCCCCAGCTATAAAAGGGGCACTATGTACCAACAGGTGAGAAAAAGCTAGGTCTAGCAGCAGTGACTTTACAGCTCTTATTTTTGCACCTCTACAGTGAAATATTCTGATGAGGTTGCAAATGAATTTCTAGGACAGATGGACTCTAAGTAATACTGCTGCTTCTGGGACTGTCCTGCTGTATCAGCTGTGACATCAAACCTCAACTTGCCTGCTTTCCCCTCTGCCCCCTCCAAGTGTTGTAGCATGGGTAAACTCTTTGGTACTCTTCGATGGGTTTAAGCCTCCTAGTGCAACACAGACTTGACCACTTACCCGATTCAAGGTCCTTACACTCAGATTGCTCCTCCACAAACTCCTGTTCTGTATCCAGTTCTTTGCAGTGAGAAGAAAACCCCAGCACTCCCACAGAGAGCTGTCCTTCTCTGCCCTTCCTACTGGGAGCTGCCTGTGCAGCTGGAAGCCCCTTCCTCAGCCTGCTGCCTAGCAGTCCTCTGGCAGCCACTTGTGCACGGCATGGCAGGGAGAACACCCAGCACACAGGTGGCTGTGCACTTGCCTAGATATGCCACAGACAGGCTGGTGGGACTTGCCAGGTGCACATGCAGATAACAGCAGTTGGTTCCTGCTGCGTGGAAGGCAAGGCAAAGCAGGCACCCACGCTCTGCTGTCCAGCCTTCCCAAAAGTCCTTGGATGGACAACAAAGCACTTGGTGAAAGATGCCCTTTTTAAAAAAAAAAAAAAAGGATGAGGAAACTGAGGTGCTTTCGTATTGAGTCATGTGCCTACAGCCAGTGAGTCAGCAGCAGGGGCAGGTTTGTGCGTAGGTGTCCCGGTCTCCCACAGTACAGGCTCCCCAGTGTGGGCTCCCCAGTTTGAGCACCTGGCACAGCAGCCAGCTTGGCTTGCCTGCTTGAGCTCAAGAGAAAGAGCCCAAGCCCAGAAGAGCTGTATGCAGCAGCAGAGGAAGCAAGTGCCCAGTCCACAGCAGTAACACCTTCCTGTGTCTATCTGAGCCTCTGCCTTTCTCAGGGACCTCCTGTCGGTGTCTGGCACAGCTGTTACTGCTCCCTGCACAGGCAGAGGGCTGCATGCTCACACGGCCTTCAGTAGCAGCTGAGTACAAATCTCTGCATTCATGGCAAGTACTCTCAACTGCTTTCATCGCATAAGGTTACCTTAAGTGGCATGATGTTCGCATTGGAGCCATTCTTGTAGATCTCATTCATTGTGCGTTGAAGAGCGACCGCTTGCTGAGTCAGGTATTTCAAGTACTCAGAGCTCTCTTTGGTCTTTTCGTGGTGTTCTCCAAGCTAACCAGAAAAGGAAATAAAAGTTGTGTTACAAATCAGGGTGCACTCCTCATCTTTGCCAGCTCAACATCCGTACAGAAAACCATCAGAATCGCATTTGACCTGCTTTGGCATTAAAAACCAAACAGAAATCATCCCTGCAGGAACCTTGTTGCCCAAAGTACAACTTTCTATCAAGTAGAAGCATGTTTGCAGGGTGAGAGGCATTCCCTCCACCAGGCTGTGCTTTCAGCTAGTGATATGGCACGGAATCAGTGTGCAACTGCAGACATGTTCAGACAGACCCCAGGCTGATGCAGAAGTTTCACTGTGCATCAGCAAGGGCTCCGAGCGAGAGGGTTCTACCCACAGAACAGCTCAACTACCAAACTACTTTGGATCTGGCATTTGAAAAACAGGTGATGCACGAAGCAGAAAGAACAGACCAGCTCTTTCCATGCCCTACCAGAACATGGGGCTAGGGCACTAACACAAGTTCCTGCCCAATGGCAGGGGCACAGCAAGAACAAATTAGCAGTGAAGTCCATTCAAAGACTTTCAGAATAAAAACCAATCAACTACAGCACAGGGCAGCAATTCTGTCCCATCCCTAGAAAGACAGCAGCTCCCTGGCATCTGCTCAGAGCTGTTTACAAGAAGGGCCTCCCTGAGTTTAAGTTGCAGCATCCCTTTGCAGCGGTAGTACTTGTTTGGGGCAGAAAAGCAACACAAGAAGTTAGCAGCATGCACGCTTGTTACCTGGTTTTTGTAGATCGTGTAGCCTTCCTTCTCGTGCTGCAGCGCTGACCGGAATTCTGCTTTGCTCTCATACACTCGGGCTACCAAGTGGTGGCTGAGGGAAATAAAAGGGTTTAGCGGTGACGTAATGAAGACACGTTTCTGTGCTACGGAGAGCATGGCTTTAGCAAAGCAAAACGTAGGCTAGAAGCCTTAACAGTCCTGTATTTGTCTTTGACATTGCTGCACACTGCACCTTTGGCACACTACACTGACGTAGGCTTGATTGTTACAGAAGTGCTGAGAAGTGACCTACAGAAGACAGGACTGAACTTGGGATTTTTTTTCCTGCTGCACCCAAGAAAGCTGAAGGTTGCAGCAGTGCATTGAATCTTGCAAGACATCTGCAAGAATATCTCGTTAACTGGAGAAGGAGGAAGCAGCTATAAGCCCTTTCCCTTTCAAAAAGGGCTTTTTGTTTCTTGGAAAGCAAAGGTGTTAATAACTTGATTAGTCCAGACAAAAAAATTAAGTCTTCCAGCACAGAAACAACCAGCAAACAGTGGCAAAGCTGGGATCCAAGTCACCTGGTTTCTCTCCAGTCTGGAGAGTTGACTTGGCTTGGACTTCACTTCCTTAATGCTTCTGGAATGAAAAAAGAGACTTCTATTTTTGGCAATTTTACTCTGTGGGAAGTGATGGATCTCATCAAGCATCCCAGTGCTACCGAGGGAAGGAAAGTCTTTCTCCAGAACAATATCCATCAACTGCTAGAAAACAAATCAGATTCTTGTGGGTGCTTAATAGATTTATTTTCACCCTGATGAAGAACAGATGGGTTGCAATGTGGTAGTAATTAGGAGTGGGCCACTGCTTGGTTGTTTGTGAGCCAGTTCTGCATTCAAGGACAGAGCATGCAGCACTGAAGAGCAGTGGGCATTTAGAATAAATCCTGAAGGCGCCAGCCACTCGTAGCTCCCTTGGAAACAAGGTGCTGCTCAGTATTTTACTCCAATGCAAGGGTTTAACGGTGAAGGACAAAAGCAGATGAAATGTTTCCTCAAAGGTAGCTCCCTGAGGGCTGAAACAATTAACTACACGTGTTTACATTGCATCCCAGTCTCCCAGTATAATTACACAAGCCTTGCTCTCCAACCTTCAGTTGCCACGTGCTTTTTTCCTCACTCCAGCCTGTGAGTACCAGGGTCATCCTGACGCATTTTTGGGGCAACCAGCATTAAGCAGATCCCACAGTTAACTTCAAGAACAAGGGATCTCTCTCCTTCTAGATCGACTTGGATGTAGCATTACCTTGACTGCATGCAGCCCACCAGTCCCAAGGAGTATGACAGCTGGGATGAGACTGACTCTAATTTAACAGCATGACTGGACAGAGACAGCCCGGAGCCCTCCCATGTGAGCGTACTCGCTCTTTACCAGCACGGTGACCCAGCCCAGCACTCCACCTGCCTCACCTTAGTGCAACTTTCAAAGACTTGGAGCCGTGGTACTTGGAGCTGATGGCCAGCGCGTTCTCCAGGAACCGGAGGGACAGGTCATACTCCATAACCCCGTGGAGCACCAAGCCGATGTTGTTCTGCACAGATCCACCACGCAACAAGTAGTCAAGTAGGCATTCGTTAAGGCCCAATCAAAATACGCATTTACTGCCTCATGAGTACCAGGACTGCACAGGTATTTGCTGCTTGAAAAGACTCGAGCAGACAGAGGTCCCCAGTGGTGTCTCCAGCACACCATGTATGACTGGAGACCACTCTCTCCCTCAGGGACTAAGCCCAAACAAGCCAAACAGAAGAAATATAAGGAGCCTCCTCATCCTTGGAAATACTCAAGAGCTGCCTGGACGTGGTCCTGGGCACCCTGCTTGTGCAGGGGGGTTGGACCAGATGGACCCAGCAGTCCCTTCTGATCTCAGCCATTCTGAGGTTGTGAACCCTCTCCATCTTATGTAAGGGAAACAAGGAACGGGCCAAATTAGGCCAAGCATTACAGGTGCTCAAGTCTAAGTCTCCAGTGTCCCAGTAGGGAGCTCCAGCCACAGAAGGCTGACCTCCCACCTCCCCAGCTAAACAAACTCCTTTTTTTCCTTTCTTCTAATGGTACTAATGGCTTGTAACCCAGGGATGAAAAAGTACCTAAACGCACAATTCAAATAGTCTGGGTGTTTGAAGTTCAAGAGGTTTCTTAAGGGTTAGACTCAAAGACATTGACTCTAGAAGATTACTTACATCTAAGAGTGCCATTTCTGGGTGATCCTCCCCAAATACCAATAGCATGAGGTAGCGTGCACGGTACAGTAAGTTTAATGCTGTAGAGAGTTGGCTGTTTGCAAAGCAGTACAAAGCAAGGTGCATCTACAACAAAAAAATACAGCATTAGCGTTCTTTTACCAGTTTGTAAAACAAATTGATCTCTCCTTTCTACTCCTTTCCTCAGCTGCACACAAATATAAGTATTTTCCTTTATAGTTAAAAAGATTTCAGCTATCCAGAAAAGTTATAAGTCTACTGGTTGACTTACAGCTACACTAAGGGATCCACATAAGATACAGCACTGAAAAACAGCCGAACAGTTTAACTGCAGTATCTCTTACGCACCTCGGAAAATATTTCAAAGCTGACCCATAGTTATACAATATTCTGATTGTGCTCCTCGGCAGGGTTCTTGCCTTTTTTTTTTTCTTTTAACATAAGCCCAGGGTAAAAGCCAGCAGAATTAATAAATATATATATATAAGCATGCAACAGACAAAATCCCGGAAGCCTGAACTGAGTAGGACAAACACTGATCATACAGAATCAAAATAATGAAACTCGTGATGGAAGTGCAGGATTCTGGTAAGAACAGGGCAGAAGAAACTGCAACTGTTTTCTAGATTCAGACATCAGTTAAGGCTCTGAGAATAAGCACATACCCAGGGTGCTGCTTCTCCCCCAGTATCCTGCGTACTTACGTATTCTTGAATTGTGTTGGGATGTTCGATACCCAGGACCCTCTCACTCATTAGCACCGCTTTCTGCTGATTACTTAAGGCCTAAACAGAAGAGAAGATCCAAAAGCAAGTCACACAGATGTCGTGCACTTGAGCAAGCAAGCACGTGGAAGGAACAGGAGGACCAACAGACACTGTCTGAGACCTTTGCTTACCTCTGAATAATCTCCCATGATATAATTGAGACGAGCTAGCAGCCTCAGGCAGGCACAGATTTCTACATGCATAGCACCATACACATTGTTGAACAAGTTTAAGGCTTCATTGATGAGCTCACAGCCCTCCTTCAAGAAACCTGAAAAAAATACATATTCATCTATGCATACATAGTAAAGAACCCCTAATACTACTGGAGAAGCCACGCGTGTGGAGCGAGACACGTGTGGCCAGCAACAACAGTGGTGGGCTATGGAGCTATAGGCCACTGCCCTGTGTAAGGGCTGAACCCTAGGAGAAGAACTGCTGTCCTACACCCATCCTAGCTCACAGCTGGTATCCTTACAGCAGCTGAGTGCTTCAGGTGTTTTTGGAGACTGTGACTCAGCTAAAACAGGGTAGGTGGGGGACATACTGGCGGAGAGATGCAGGCCAAGCCACACAAACCCCACTCCTCTTATCAGAGAGAGGCACAGGCACGCTGGGTCCGTACCTTGCTGAACCTTTGCTTGCCCGCTCTGGAAGAAGTGGAAAGCATCTGAGGCTTTGGGGTTTACGTGCTTCACTACAGGGAAGATGTTGAGAATGTCCTCCTCTGTGAAGGTGGGCTTGTGCCTGTTGTCGAAGTTGTACTCTTTCAGCAGTATCTGGAGGAACAAAGACGACGGGAGGAAGTCACAGTCACCACCTCATGGGTGCTTAGCAAGAGGAGAGGAGAACCAGTCTCGATCTCTGCATATGGATTTAGTCAAAACATCTCCTGCATCACTACCTGGGGACAGTGTTTTGAAAGGTAACGTAGGTGAGCACCACCACACACTTGTGGTGAGAGTTCCACACTGCTAAGCTACAGCCGAGCCCGCACCAGGGGAAGCCCACCCAGCCTCACTCACACACACCCCCTCACACACCTCTCAGAGGAGGGAGAAGGCACAGTGGCAGGGAGGGAAATACCCTGCCCTGCCTCAACCGAGGACAACCCTGAAGCCCTGCTCTGCTCTTTGGATGGGGAGTGTGATGGTTTGGTTTGTTAGAGTTCGCTACAGGAATCACGTTCAGACCCGCTGATCTTCCAAGGGAGATGCATGACCAGTTCACCCTAAAAGGCAACTGGATTTGAAGTCTCTTTTTGCAGGACTGGCCCCTGTATTCCAGCACTAATGCCACAAAGACCTCTAGGGGCTTGCGCTGTCTGCCTTAGCGGCTGTCCCTGCAGAGCTGTCTGCACTTCATGCTTCTCAGTACAGAACACAAGGGGAGGGGAGAAAATAAGTGATCTTACTTGGACTCCAGTTTTGAGGGAGATTTCACGAAGGAGGGTGATTTTCTGTAGATTATACACCTCAGCTGCCTGGTCAGCGTTCTCACTGCAAGAAGCACACACAGAGGCTTGAGCTCCCCGGGAAGTTGCTCCTCACGACCTTCCCTACGCTGCAGTGTGTCAAACATAGCTCCCTTTGCACCTAGCTGCTAACTGAGACCAGTCGCACTATACTGGATGCCAGTGGTCTATTAAAGCTTCCCGAGCTGCACGTCGCTACTTCTGCCCGAAACCCTCCATCTCCACAGCCCACCGCAGGGTCTGGGTGCAGCTCTGCACATCCTCAGCTCCCAGGAAACGCTAAGCTGTCCCTGGCACGAAAGGGGCGATCGCTGACTTAGCCAGCTAGTCATGATTTCCCCCTGAGGACCCCATTTACGTGCAACTTCAGTTGAACATCTGTTTGCACCTGCCAGCAGCCTTACTGGCCTTCTCCATTGCAACTCCAGGAGAGGTTGTCCTTGTTTTTTAGGAATAGAAGCTACTTTCAGCTTAAATTATCATCCATATGTACAAATATATTTTGCCTACACTCTTTTACCTTCTTGCTTTGTGCCCCCTACCCCACACTGCTAAGGAGAGCCTTCCCCTTCTCCCCGGGGTTTCCTAGGTGCCTTTGCCTCACAGGCTTCATCTCACTTCAGATTTCAGCTACGCTTCCCCCTGCTGCTCTTTGGCTGATTTATTTCCATTTTAAGGCCACAGTATTTCCTCCAGAGTACAAATTTATATTCAAACAGAAAACAGATCAAAAAGGCAGGTCTTATTAGAGAGCAGTCAGAGCTACCGACGGTTGGCAAGAGTTCAGGCACGAGTCAGGGCAGTTTGCTTCGCTTACCATTCAAGACTAAAATCGAAGTAGTTCTTTGCTTCTGAACAAATATTCTTCCAAAGCTCCTGAGGGGTCATGCTGGCCCAAGCAGTGTTATCAGCATTTCCAAGGTTCCTATTTTTCCTTTTCTTATTCTTTTTCTTGGAGACCAGCTCATCAGCTGGAAGATGGGCAATGGGATTTGGAAAGGAGCTTAGAAAGCAATTGAGGAAGTGGCTGATGGCTGCTGATAAACCCGACAGCTCCACACCCTACAGCGAGACACTGAAGTCAGTCATGGCATACACCTGTCAGAGGCACTACTCTGACCCTGAGCCTCGCACAAATCCAGTCCTGCCAGAAACAGGGAAATTTTCCAGGCCAGGAAGAGAAGAGAAGCAAGGAAGAGGCAAATATTTGCAAGGGGAACTAGCACAGACAGAATTATGCAGATGTAAAGGCACACACACACATGCACAATATACAGTTCTACTTTGTGGTGCTACCTGGGAGAGAAAAACTAGAGTGTGTAAAGATTTGTCACTGGAATAAAACCAGGTGGACTGCTATGCCGCATACGTACAAGTATAAAGATGTATTACTGCACATTTAATTAAGAAAAGCTTCTTAGAAGGGCAAAAGCAACAGAAAACACATTACGAGGAAGACAAGCTGTGATTTCACATTTAAAAGCCTTCAACATAATGAGTGAGAATCTGGGGAAGAAAAGCATGAATGGTTATTCTCTGGGAAAAGTATCTTCAAGTGGGAACTTGTCTTCCCTTGCACGCAGGCCTATGCCTATTTTAGCTCTAATGAGGTTGTACTTCCTGTTGCTAGGAGACACCCATGAACTCTCTAATGAGAGAAGAAACTCAAACAGCTCTCCCTTTGTAAAAAAAAGTCATTAGAGAGAACACACAAGGCAAGAGTATGACTGCAGGTCATACCTGGAGGTACGTCTTGAAGATGTGTTTGGCTGATCGGGTGATCAATTCACTGATGCCAATTTTCTACCCCAAGGAATACAAGAAACAGAGACCACGAGTCAGTCAACAGTAACAACGAAAAAACACACTTTTGCTTTGAAGGGGGCTTTTATCAGGATCTGCAGAAGGCACGTTCCTCAGTTCTTACCCTACGGCACGGGACTGCCCTGTGTTCAACAACGCTCCCACAGAAGAGCCCTCTGCTCGCCCGTGGGCGAGGTGCCCGCCAGCCACCCCTCGCTGCAGAGCCGCCAGGCAGCCACGTCTCAACACCACATGCCAGCTTGATCCAAAGCCTTGCCAGGTATTAGAGGCTTAAAAAAATGCATGGCTTAAAAATCCAACTGTGTGCTGCCTGCTATTACACTTGGGAATCCCTGAAGCATTTTTCTGTCCCAAGAGGACACTCAAACACCCTAACGTTATGAAAGTAACTAAGGAACTGGGAGTAAAACTCCCCATCCACCACATAAAGCACGTCTTCCTCCTCCTCTTACTGAAGCCATTTATTTTTCGCAGAGAAAACTATTAGCCAAAATGGCATCTACACAGGGCAAATTATGCCAGAGGCAGTTGGAAATGACAGCCCAAAGTTAAGCCTGATGCTTACAAAGATGTGATCCAGCTGAGCACGGCCAGGGGTCTTCGTGATGAAGTTGATCACTTTGCCTAGGTATCGCATGTTGATGCCCCTCTGGTGCATGGCCTCTGCTAAGGTAGCCCCATCCATCGGGAGCACCGTGTGGTCCAGGCAGTCTTTGACCTGCAGGGTATATGCAAGCTCTGGTTACAGAAACAAACATGAAGGGAAGAATTTCCATTAAAAAAAAAAAAAAAAAAAAGATTGGACTGGGGAGGGGAAAATATGTTCACTAACAGAGAAGGCAACTTCCAAAGGTGGTATTTAAGTTTAAAACAAGGACAGTCGTAGAGCACGAGCAAGGGGAAGGCCCGCAGCAGGCAGCCCAAAGCAGTCTGCACAAGCTCCTTGCCGCTTTCAGCACCTTTACTCGCGTCTCGGCGCTGAATGAGCACTACGTGCTCCCAATAAACACCGGGAAACGGCGGTGCAGAGAGATCACCTGCCGCAGTAAAACAGCTCAGACAGCACCCAGCTCCCTGTGCAGACCCGGCAGAGCGGACAGCCCGGCAGGGTCCGGAGGACAGTGTCCTCCCAGCGTCTCAAGCAGCATGAGGAGACCTGTGGAGGCAGGGGCAGCCTTCAGCACACAGCTTCCAGCAGCGTGCCCAAGGCCACACACAAGTGGAACAGAGCAAGCATGCAGAGGACTCATGTCTCAGGCAATGAGGACCTCCTTCCCTTTGGCATGGGCTATTTCACTGAGGTCTGTGGAACTAACAGGCTATCCCTTCCTTAAGGGCCATACAGTCGCTAACTAAAACCATTTCCAATTAAAAGGCTACACGGAGTTGTACACACTTTGCTGATAAGGGGAGATGGCACTTGCTAAGTTGTGTTGCAGTGCTGATAAGAGTCATTTAATTCACGTCATGGAGTAACATCAGTTCCTTTCTGATACACTGAGCAAGGAGGACTGCCTACTTACAGCAGCTGGCCTGTAGCCTGCCCTCACATACATGTCTGTGAAGCATTTTGCATTTATGAACTTGTGCATCAAGAACCTTGTAAATCAACACTCATCAGGTCCTTTTCTGATTCATTCCCCCTCCCTTTTTATTTGAAGATTGAATAGCTGGCCTTAAAAGCTTGTGCTGACTGCAGCACTAGTGGATTTGCAGGGAGGTACAGTTCAGAACTTTTCCAGCAGGGAAAAGCCCCTCCTAGGTAACACCAACAACTCCTGGGCCTCTCGGAGTCAAGATAAGCAATTCCACCCTCCTACTTGCAATGCCAGCTGTAATATACATATTAGCAGTCACTTTAGAGAGCGACTTAAGAAACACCAGCTGTTCCCTTCTTATCTAGCCAGGCACACGGGTTAGCACTCAAAATGCTTCAGACTTCGAGAAGGAGTTTTTAGAATAGATATGAGCAAGAACAGTTTCCCAGTTCACTCCAAATCATTCGTCACCCACTGAGTCATGATCGAGGTCAGATAATACGCTAAGCTGTGTGTGATGCCCAGGGCTAGGGAGGATGACTTTTGTGGTCTTTACTGCCACAAACTCTCAGCAATAATGTTAATCACTAATGCCAAAAATTCTTTGTTGGAGTGAAGTGGGAAAACTGCTGTGGTGCAAGACAGGAAATGGAAAACCCCTCTTGTGTCTGTACTAGAGATACTGGCGCTGATCACCGTACTTCACCCCCACTGCCATAACTTGGCTGCCAGCAAGAGAGCACAGCATTTGCTTGGGAGATGATGTTGATGTACCACCATCTCAGTGCTTGCTGTGGGTGGCCAGACTTGAGGTGAGCTTTCAGAGAGGACGTTACTGCTGGCCCTCAGTTCCTTACCAAGCCTGGGATCTGGCATGAGAGCAAGAACGCAGCAGCGTCCTTCAGTAACTGCTTCTGATCCTGCACCTCCTCTTTGCTAGACTCAGGAAAACGAACACCTAGGAGAGTAAAAGAGGAAAACACAGAACATTAACTCAAAGGAAAGCTAACTCACCTACAGAAGACATACAGTAAGAACAGGTAACAAGCTAAAGACATTCTGCATCGCTGGAAGCAGAAATGCTTCTTCAGAACTCATCTACTCAGCAACATGTTTTGATAGGAAGAGCATTACCTGCTCCGCCTGGCTCCTGGCTGTGCTGCTCTGTGCCCAACTGTTCTTTTCTAATGCAGCTTGTAAAGGCCCCAGTCCTGCTCTTTATCTGGCCCATTTCACCTACCAACAAGTGCTGCGTACAACTCCAGTGCAAAAAGAGAACTGGCTAGACCAGGGCGGCGCATCTCAGAAGATGGGCCAGCACGTACTGCGGGCACTCGAAGCTCAGAGGCTTTTGCATTGGCACTCCAAAATTAAAACAAAGTTCTAAGTGCTAGCTGCACAGTCAGTGCCAGAACACTAATCGTTACCGGCCTCAGAAGATGTTTGTGCATTTCAAAACACATGCTCCTTCTGACATGTTTATTCCAAGATGAATTCAACTACATGACCCTTTCCTTGCAATTTACATGCACACAGCCTCTGCGTTCACCCCCACAAACACAGTTTTACTGTATTTCCAAATAAAGCACACCGATTCCAGGCACTGAAAAATGCGTCCGATGCCTGCAACCCATGTATGTGTTTGAAACGGCACTGTGACCTGCTGACCACACGTTGCTAAAACAGCCCCTGCCCTTCACTGTGGATCCAACATCACTGATTCAACTACAACTGTTGTTTTTTGTGTTAACTACGTTAGGATCAAATTTACTGCCCTCCCCCCAGCCTCTTTTCATGTGGTCCAGCAGCTGGAACGATGGAGAATCACAAGATTCTTGGCAACACTCTGCAGACTCCCCCAAGTGCAGCAGTGGGAGACAGCTTACTGCCTGCCTTTCATAGTTGGAGCATTACAATCAATTCAATTTTATTCTTCTCTGTATCTTTGTGCTGCATGGAGAACCCTACATTACGCCAACTAGCCAAAAGCCAGTGGTATTATTGGCTTTAGAAGATACTTCTGTCTGTAGCAGGCTGCACAAAGCAATCCTCTGAAGAAAGACCAGAACGAACTCTGTGCACATACCTGGTGAGAAAATATCTGGGTTAAACCGAATGTCAAATGACGTGTCACTAATGGAGCCTACAGCCTTGCAAGCATTTCGAATCACTTCTCTGCTTTTCGGATCCACTGGAGCAGGAAGAAAAATAGAATAGAAATGAACGTGGATTTCAGAAAATGACAAGCCTAGCTATTAAAGAGAAAAGTTTTGTTACTAAAAGCAGTAATAATGGCACATTCTACAGGAATCCATTATAAAAACAGTCAAACATAAGATATGTGGAAAGGGGAATAGTTGCACAAGTGCAAAATCTGAGCAAGAGCACTTAAGATGACCTAGAAAACAGACCCTCTCCCCAACCACAGATACTCAGAAATTCAAGGCTGCGACTTCTGAAGGTGTTTGAGCGTTGCACGCATTCTGCTCTGACACAGCCCGTTCCTCTCTGCCTGCACTAAGGCTCTTCGAGCTCAGCCCTGGATGCTGACCATGCAGACCAGCTTGCTGGCCAGGCTTCTTCCTGCGTCAGAGCTGAAGGGCTTGCCCCATGTCAGAGACACACAGTCCACCTACCCACCTGCCCCCAGGCAGCCAGGGTGATTAATGCATTAGTGTGTGAACAGCTCTATCAAAAGAGCTAAAACATCATTGACAACAGAAGCCAGTACTTGTCCTGTTTAACAATGAATAATCACCCTGAGCACCCCCAGTTTGGCAGCGCTCCGGCTGGAGACACAGCCCACCAGTACGGCAGCAGGCCTGGGCTGCTTCTGGTGCAGAGGATTAAATACCTGTTCCATCATCAGACGCAATGGTCTCAGCAAGCTCTTTAACCTGATCAAGTCCAGTCACGTTGTCGTCTATTTTACCGTCATCTGACTCAGACTTCTCACTTTCTGCTGTACCATTCTCTGGAGAGGCACCATTTTCCAATGCACCTGAGCTCTCCTGCTTGTTGGCTTTCTGCTGCATCAGCTGCAGTGCAGCCAGCTTCATGAATAAGAGATACCTACAGCGAAGGAAGAGAGAAATTCAGCACAGCAGGAGAATCCACTAGGATTGTCACTCCTCTACAAGGAAAAAACCTCAGAGCTGAGTTAATGGACCAGCCAGATTCCCGGTGCAAAGCCCCCTACCAATGAGCTTTCTGGAATCGAAGGAGTTTACATTACTCTAGTATTTGTCATTAGCATATCAGGAGATAAAAAAAGTGGGTTTTTGTTACCCATCACAATGGGAAACTCAGCTCCCTGCAGTGGTTACAAGTAGCTTTCCACACACAGCACCAGCAGACAGCTCGGGAAGATTCTTACTGCCAGATGAACACGACTAGAGACAAACAAAAACCAGCAGCAGCTCTGCCAGGACACCTGAGCACAGGAGGCCCAACCTCTGCTAGCCATGGAGCAGCAGCAGCACCCTACGGCACAGTCCTGCATGCTGCTGGTCTGGAAGCTCTCCCAGGGAGCAGCCAAGGAGCCTGCAGGCACGCAGCAGGACTGGGCAGGGCGCTGGCTGCAGAACGGGTTGCTCAGCAGCAGGGCTCATCTCTGCAAGCAGGGCACTCTGACCAGCGGTGGGAGCTGAGCGCCCTGCAGCCCTTCGCACGGAGCAGGAGCGTTACCACCACCAGCCCCACATGACCCTGCCTGCTCCGCGCTCCCGCTTCCTCGCCTGCGCTGAGCCAGCCAACACCAGCACACCCCGCCACAGAAGGGCCTACAGCAGTTCCCACAGGTAGTTTTTTTTTTTTTTTTTTTCTCTCCAATGTCTGGGAGTGGGGAAAAAGTAGCATTCAGGATGTCTGGAGAGCCTTAAAGATAAGCATAAATCCTTCCCGTTCTCCAAATGGCAGGTGAACATACCTGCAGGGAAAGGACAGGAAACAACAGAGAGACCTGGAGACTGCAGACGCTCCTGTAACCCTGTTAGAGTTCCTGTTTTCACCTCTCATTAAATAAACTTCTATCATTGCCCCTGCAGGGCCAAATGGTGGGGAAGCTAGCTGCCACCCCGGGAGCTGTGAGGCGACGTCCCCCAGACAGCACAGCACAGCGTGGTCCTGACTTGGCCATCACCAGTTGTGAGTGGAGGAAAGGGGGGAGCTCAGCTCACCTGTGCTCTACAAAGGCATCAACAAGCTCTTGCCGGAGACAGCAAAGCTTGTGTCTGTGCTGCTTGGGAAACCCCATTTTCTTACATTCCTCTGGCATCTCCTCCCCTTCAACAGGCAGGAAGTTTAGATCTGGAGGGAAAGTGCGGAGCAGGTCCAGGATGTAGTGACGCCCATCATTGCCAATAATGCCTTTGCACTCCACTGAGGAGCACAGCTCCACCTCCTCATTCTTGTCATTCAGGACTTTGTGCTTCTGGATCTTAAGCGGTCTGCTGGTCTTCTCCAGCAGCTCCAGGTACTTGGGATGCGAGACAACCGTCTTGCCAAAGTCTATTGACCCATAGATGACACTCTGTTCCTGCTCCCGTTCCAAGATCCCAGGAATAATAGACTGAGCTGTCACCCTGTAACCTCTGTAATCCACCACTACAGTCCCCAGCGTGTACAGCCCTTCTACATCCACAGCATTATAGGTCCGCACACCATTGAGATCGTTGGTGGGTGCCACGTAAGCAGCAACATCCCCGCCAAAGTCCTTGTAGTGGTCACGGACGTCAAAGCCCAGACTGAAGAAAATGTTGTTCCAGATGAACATCTGCATCTTGGTCTCTTCACTGGGGTTGATGGCCATGACATTGCCATCAATGACAGCCATCGCACCTCTTGTTGCTGCTGCAGTGAAGTCGCTGTGAACCTGGAGACAGATGGAGAGACAGCTAGGTAAGGAAGGGATCACCCCCTCCCAGCACCTCGTTCTCAGAACTCTGCAAATTTCTCCTTCACTCCTCACCTGCTGATGGCCTCCAGCAGGCAGGCAGGTCAGCTGGCTTTTGCTTTTGTGAGCCTGGCCAGTGGCTTAGATACAAGCTCCAGGAGCCAAAGCATTAGGGATCACCATGGCTCAGACTCATTAGCTCTCTGCAGAGGAGGTTTAGGTTAAAGCGCAGCCACCCCTCCCACCCACTCAAAGGAAGGCTGATCAAAAGAACAGCAGAGGACTGGGAGACACAAGGTCAAGGAGCACAATTCCTCTCTGCGAGGCTGGGAGCAGAAGGCAGACATTGGTCAAGCACTGGAACAGGCTCCCCAGGGAAGTGGTGGAGTGCCCACCCCTGGAGCTATTTAAGAGATGTGTGGATGTGGTGCTAAGATACATGGTTTAGTGATGGGACTTGGAAGGTCAGGCTGATGGTTGGACTTGACATTGCAGGTCTTTTCCAACTTAGATGATTCTATGATACGCGAGAGAAAACAAGACCCCTTAGCTCGCAAACGGGGACCCTCAGCTTGCAGTTTCTAAAAGGCAGGCCCCAGGTGAAACGTCTAGATGTGACACAGGCAGCAGAGAAGGGTGTGTGTAAGTAGCTGCCTGCAGACCCCAAATTTACCTTGAAAATGGCTCGTTCCCTCAGCAGCCTCTCAGGCAGGTTCTTGCGTGGTAGCTCTCGTGTGGTCTGCAGCTCCTCGTTCCAGTCTCTGGTCTGAAAGAGTCAAAAACTCGTGGGAAGCACTACACTGTGTGGGCAGGGGCTGGCAAGCCACCGTTTCTGATTTACAAGGCATTTGGGAGGAAGAGAAGGGAAGAACTCAAGGCTGCCATGACCTCCAGAGGAAGTGAATTAGCAGCAGGATCGCTGCTAATCAGCGGCCATTTGGGATAGAGCTTGTATTAGCCCAGCTTACACAACGCAGTTTATCTGAAGCGCCAGACTGCTGGCTCCAGCATAACTCAGCGCAGATCTGGTTAACCAGCACACTGTGACGGTGTCACTCCGCAGGCAGCCACCTGCAGGCAGCCCTTCCACGCGTGGCCTGGAACATTTTAGGATACGAGGCTGTGACTGAAACCCTTAGAATAGTTTGTTGAGATGTTCCAGGCCAAGCCAGCAAGGAGGAACACTGTGCTGTCTGCACAGCACAGCAGAGCTAGTCAGAGTACGGACACAGGAGTTATAAATACTTGAGCAGAAATTGCTCCTCTCGGGCCCTTAGGTACTCAGGGAAGCTGCAGCCTCAGCAGCTCGGCCCGCTGTAGTTAAAGAGGCTGTAGAAAACAAGGACTAACGCAAGCATTCCTCGACGAGCAAAACCCCTCCGCAAACACCAAAGGTCTACTTGTCAGTAAAGTCAGCCGGTTCCCAGCACGACGGGTGGCAACCTATTGCCCGGGTTCCCACCCAAAGCGAGACTGCTACCTGTCCGGGGATGTGCTCTTCGTAGCCCAGCCTAGAGGTGTACGCGTCTTCTGCGCGGACACAGTCCATGGCGTGTTCTGCTTGTGGAGCTGTCCAGCTGTACACTTGGAAGGGAGTCGCTATCCTTTCAAAAGGATGTCTCTGAACCCTGATTTGGGAGTGAAAAACAATTAGGTATTTTCCAAAGAAAGATTTCTAAGAGAGTTCCCCCTCTGCTGCAACACCAGCTTCTAACAAAGCACAGAACACGACCAGGTCTCACAGCGCAGTGGGCTTTGGTTTACCAAGTCTGACAGCCCCTACTGACCGACTGGGCTGGCAGTGCCTCTCAGCTGCAGCCTAGGGAATGCACTGGGCTCTCTGCGTTCCTGTTTCCTCAGCTGCACCTCCAGAAATCCCCACCGCGTTCTCCGCTCTCCACAGAACAGGAGCGGAGGCAGGCAATCGCCGGGATGCTGGCTCTCAGCTCTCATTGCAGCCCCCAAGCACTGTGCTGTAAGACAGGCCTGTAGCACACGTCCACTAATGAATGAAAAAGCAAGCTTCACCTAACGGCCTTCGGTGTACCCTGCCTGCTCCCAGCAGGTGCCGGAGCCTCATCTGTGTTTACTTCTGGCCCCACAAGCAATACAATACAATCACGTTTAAATGGCCAGATAGCCACACTGGCTGGGAGGCCACTGCTAATTTCCAGCCCTTGTATGGTGTCACTTTCATCTTCCTAATGAGAACAGAAGCAGCACTTTTGAAAGCCACACAATGTGCCTGTCAATTTGCATCCTGCTGAGCTAAGGCAGTTCATTAAGTGGACTCTAAAGAATGACAGGCTTTTGCACAGGATCCACTGTCCTGGAGAAAAATAAATGGTCCCTCTGGCAAGGGCAGGAAAATAAAACAATCTATTATTGTTCCTTATTATTACTGTTAGAGGAACTAGAGGAAAGCAAGCATGCATGAACATGTTTAAGATAATTATTCTTTCTCCACTGTAAGCCTGTGCAAGGCCCTCACATGTTACTTTTCCAGATATTTTATGCTTCATTTTTTTTTGTATTCAGGGAGAAGCACCTGCTGCCCAGGTCAGTCACAGCCTGCTGCAGCTCATGGCCTGCCTCACATCAGCTCCTGGCTAGCCAGGAAGCCCTCCGGTCCCCCACAAGGCAGCCAACGCGCTGACTGGGTGCAGACCCGCCGCAGCAGCTGGCCAACACCCCAGGGTCTGCCCTCGCACGAAGGCTGTGAGTGAGCAGCTGAAGCTCACTTACACCACAGCAACAAGCAGCTCACTGCTCAGGACGACTTGCGCAGGAATTCTCCAGCAGCAGTTAGCGCACTACAGATCCACACACTTTCATAACTTCTACGCAGACGGCCTGCGAGCACGGACCAAGTCTCATCAGCTCAGGCAGCTCCGCGGTTCGAGCAGGGGAAAGCCAGCGAGATCAGGGTGCTGCCGCGAGGCCCCGTCAGGCACTGGGCAGCCCCTGCTGCACAGACTCGTGTTCCACCAAGCACCCCCGGCCACCCACCCACCCATTACAACCCCCGCTGCACAAGCGGCTCCCAGCCCCACAGCACCAGCCAGGCACCAAGGCCTCACCGAGCAGCTTAGCATCACGCTACCCAGGGGGACAAGGAAAACGTTTGCTACCGTTTCTTCTGCAGAGCGGAGAAGTTTTTTTTGAAGGTAGGGCTGATCTGGTTAAGTAGTTCCACCAAGGAATGACTGAGAAAGCTGGGGTTTGCAGGTTTGGGATTGAAGTTGTATGCAGTAGACCTGCAAGAGGAAAGAAACAAGCTGTTGGCATAGCTGAGATTGCTACCCCCCAGGAACTTGCTGTATGAGTGAGAGCCTTCCCAAATGGGCACCGCACGAAAGGCCTGTGTAACACGCTGCTGTCTGTAAGACGGACACCACGGGGCACGCAGGCAGGACTGCAGGCCCCCTCCCGCCCGGCTCTCACCAGCGGAGATGCAATCAGTAACTCAGTACCTGGACCTGAATGCAGTGGGCAACAAATTTCATTCAGACCTTTCTTCAGTCACCACTAGGTTTAAGAGAGGCTCGTATTTTTATAGGTAAGAGCAACTGATTTCACAAAACTTATCACAAGGGCCTCTGCTTAACAGAGAACCCAACTGGAATGGCACCGACAACAGCAGACAGCCAGACCCCTCTTAGGATTCCGGGTCTCCCTGCCGGAGGGCCGAGCACTGACCTGCCAGGGCCACAAGCACAGGCTCCCCTCCCCAGCTCACATTTTGCCAAGCCCAAGCAGGCCTCTTACTCCATGTTCTCCGTGCCACTTGCTCTCCATGGACCCACACTTAGACGTGCATCTCGTGACTCGTTATTTGTGACACTCCTTACTTATTAACAGGTCTGGGAGGAAACCATAGAATACAAACTGTCTTCTACAAGCCAGCTCAACACAGAGCACTTCCATTTCACAATGGGGCAGAATGTGGAAGTGTGCTTTGTCTTCATCTTCTTTTCAAACACAGCCACTGTTACGCTGCCAGGCGTGGCACGGTCAGCTTTAGCCATCTCTCACAGACACTACAAAAAATGGCTAATCACATCCGTGCCCAGGTTACAAAGTGCTGGCAGACTATACTTCTCCTTAAGGGCAAAATGAGCCAGCTACAACGGTCGGGAAGGAATTCCCTCCCGACTTGAAATACTTTGACTAGTTGATGACATTATGGGATGTTCCAACTTTCCCTACAGCATCAGGCATTTATACACTGTAGAAAAATGGTACCGGGCATAACTAGAGAGCCCAATCCAGTATAACAGCTCCTACAAACCCCATGTGAGCAGTGAATTCAAATAGGCTATTTTCCACAGGGAAAAAAGAGCAGCAGCAGTTTCTTTGCAGGTTCTTTTCCAGTGTGGTATTGCAAGCTCCCTCCTGCAGGGCCAGACGAAAGAAATCCTATTTACTCACTGATTCAAGTAAAATCCTCTAGTGGATGCAGTGATACTGACGTGTCGATCCTCCACTGTGATCACGTATAAATACATGAGGTCCCCATGCATTTTCCTGTTGCCAGGTGGAGGGTTCCAGCCACTCATCGTCAATACCTTTAGGCACTGCAAAGGCTACAGAACACAACAGAAACAGTTCTGTCAGTAGAAGTTAACACCCCTGTGTTACAGACACCTGGTATACAAGCCGGAGTCCTTTTACCTGCTGCCCCCTTGGTTCCAGAAACTGAGCTTACAAATAAAAATGGTCTCAGAAGCACAGCCTTCCCCAGGCTACTTGCAGTCCACTACCATGCTCCGGAGTTCGCTGCCTTTCACAAATAAGGCAGGTAAAAACAGACATCCCGGGCCTTTGGGCTGCACAACACATGGATTTCTTGCTGTACTGGTTTTCAAATGGCAGCTTCTAAAACTGGAATCCAAGTGCAAGGGCATGGGAAACCTAAGGGTAACTCATAGCGATCTGCAGATCCTGCCTCCGTGACTTTAGAGAAAAACACAGCCCTCCCTCCCCTGCCACCCCCCCAGCACGGCTGGCCACTCTGTGCTCTGCAGATGTCCAGACTGCGTCCAGCGCTTTTACACAAGTCTTGGACTTTATTCTCTTGGCTATGCAGTGCTACCCCAGCACTCATTAAGCATCAAGCAGAGCAAATCCCAAAGTCCACCTTCAGTGCAGCGCCCGATTCCTGAACACCAGTTTGCTGTTGACAGCCCTTTCAAGCACACAGGAGAACTCTACCTTCCAGTCTCTGTTCTGGGGCTGAAGGGCACACAGGGGTCTCTCTTTGCTACCTGGCAGGATATGTTCAGGAGGGGTGCAGTCAATTTGTTCCATTTCGGTACCTTTTTTCTTCCGTTTTCCACTGTCTGGAGCAGAGACACACAGAAAGTCAGCGCTGCAAGACAACACCTCACCCTCCAGTCATTATTCAAGCAGGAGTACAGAAGTACTCAGAGAGTTTCTCTGCACTCCTGAACGAGGTGGGACAGCTCATCGTTACAACGTGTTTTAACGAAGCAAGGAGTCAGGGGAATGAGAACTGACCACACTAGAGAAGCCTTTTTGCCCCTTACCTCCCAGGTCTCCTTCAGTGAAGACGCTCAGGAATGACAGTGAATTACAGTCCACGCCGTTGAAGGCGTCTGACGGGTCAAGACTCTTCAGAAGGTCCCGAATGTGACGCACATGTATCCTGGCTTCTCGCACTGTGTACGGCTCTGATAAACAGAGAGGGAGGAAATAAACTGGAATTACACAGTTGCTTACTACTTTAGCAGACAAGTCTCAGAAAGGAACAACAAGGAAGCGCTGCCAGGTAGCCAAAACCACTCCCTGCTCGTTCCCTCCCGAAATCTGAAGGAACTTGCCTTCCACCACCTTTAGCAGCGAGCCCTCCTGCAGTCCTTCAATAGTTTTCAGCTCAGCGAAGTTATCGAGGACGTTGCCATCAAGCTGCAGAGAGAAGCAGGTCCGGTGGCAGGTATCTTCGCGGTCCATCAGCACTTGGTGGATCTCTTGCACCATCTCTTGAGGAGAGACCTTAAGAAGGCAACAACCCAGCCAGTTATTGTCAGCCAACTGTCAGAAGGCTGCTTCTGTCCCTGCGCAGGGTGAGCTGCCCCAGCTCCAAGCCCCAGGCTGGGCACCCAGAGGCATCGCAGCCCGGCGCTGCGCTGAGCACAGGGCAGGGCTGGAGCGCAGCCAAGGAACCGAACGCGGGGGGAACCCAGGGGCTTGTCCCTCAGCCATCCCCATGGCATGTTTGTGGCGAGGTTCTGAACGACACGAGCGGAGGACAGACCACTTCCTCTGCTCCGTCTGCCCCCGGGCACGCGGCTCCTGACGCGTGGGAGCCGCCCCAGCTCACGTGCCAGGGCTGCGCTCCTGCCGCCCGCTCTGGCTCCAGCGCCACCGACGCTGCTCGCGAGCTGAGGACTCAGGGCAGTTTACATAAGCTGCTGTAAACAGCACGGGCTGCTATTATTAGCCTATTAAAACTAACAGCCAAAGAGATTTAGAGAAAGAAAAAAGCTGGGCTGAAATACAGCTAGTTCCACAGGGGACGTAACTTCACTGCACTCTCTGCTGGTCTTGGGGAGAGAAGGCTTCCCCCGGGTTTAGGCTCAAGACGCCTCCCCTCAGAATTAAAGACGCTTCGTCCAAATGGTTTTCAGTGCAGTATCGAGCTAAATCAGAGTATCGGCCAGGCATGTCGGAGCCTGTCCTCATCTGGCAGCACGTGTTGCCGCCCACGTGATGCCGTGCTGCATCCAGCAGAGCTCTCAGGGAAGGGAAGGGGAGGGGAGGCTGCATCGCTCCGTGAGCCCCAGAGGTGCCCGAGCTCCCCGAGCAGTGTGAGTGCACGTCGCTGTGCCAAACCCCGCGCAGCCAGGCGGCACGTCGTGCCAAAGCCTCTGAGCAGGCAAGAGGCTTCCCCTTCCAGAGCCAGGCCCAGAAGCCGTGCTTACACGGCCCTCCTTCAGAACATCCCAGCAGTGGGAGCGCCACTTCCCCGGTGCTCAGACCCGAGCCCCGTGGAGAAGGCTGAGGGGCAGCTCCCCCTTGCCGAGCTGCCCCTGCCCCCATCACCTCCCGCCCCCCCCGGCCGGCCGAAGGGAGGCAGGTACCTGCAGCGAGAAGGGCTCTATCCCCGGCGCGCAGATCTTGACGGTGAATCCCGTGTCCTGTATGACAATGACCTCCTGGTCGTTCCCATCTTCCCCCGCCTCAGCCTCCTCGTGGCCGTTCTGCCTGGCGTCCTTCTCGCCCCTGAGGCTCTCGTGCGGCGCGCTGCCATTCATGAGTGCCGTGCCCGACGGGTGCTCTGCGGGGAGAGGGGGCTTGGAGCACGTGGGGGACACCGGTTCCAGTGACACCACCATCCTCCAGCCAAGCAAACCAGCGGTTACAAGGCAGCGAACGTTTCATCTGCAACTGGTGTTTACCAGAGGGGGGTGTGCCAGGCCCTGCCCTCCTGCCCCTCAGCCCAATTAGCCACTCTCGCTCCCTGCGGGGTTTGCATCTTCCCCAAGCCCTGCGCGGAGGGGAGGGAAGGAAAGCAGGAAGGATGGGTCAGCGTACACCGCGTTCGGCTTAGTCTTAAGAAGCCTCTTAATTAAAAGAAATGGGGGTGTGGCGCTCTGCAGCCCGCAGGCGGCTGTAATCTCTGCACCAACACGTTGCGCAGCTCCCAGCGCTCCTGCGGGTGTGCTGCTCGGCGGGGGGGGGCTGTCGGGCTGCTCCCCGGCACCCCGCGCCCCCAGAACGCTTCGCAGCGGTGCCAGCCAGGCTGCGCCCCAGCAGCTGTAGTTGAGCGAGGTGACGACATTCCCAGCACGCGTTCAGAGCGGTGCATCCCTGGGATGGGGAGCACCCCGCACCACCCTCCCCACTCCCACGGGGGTTTGTTCTCTTTGTCAGCCAGGAGGAGAGCAGCGGGGAGCTGATACGATCCAGGAAGCCGCAGGTCTCCTAGCGCAGCCTGGGCCCACCGAGCTGGGCAGGGAACCAGCAGGTCGCTGCACCGAGGCGTGCGCAGGGTGAGCTCCAGCTGCCCGCTACGGCCTGGGGAGCAGGGCCCCCCAACCCACGCAGGTCTCAGCACAGCCACAGGAACGGCCTCCAGAGGCTCCTGGGGTCAGCGCTGCCCGGAGCCAGGTGAATGCCCGAGGCTGCGGGGCGCGCCTTGCCGTCCTGCCAGCTCTGACGGCCAGCGCGGCCCTACGTCTGGAAACAAGAGGCTGAACCTGAACCAAAGAAAGAACGGTCGTCTGGCAGGTAAGCCCTCTGGTCTAACGCCAGTGATGCTTTTTCAGCTGGGTTTTACAGTCAGACAGATTTTGATGGAAACAGCCTGTTTTGTTTCAACCCCAACTCGTAGCAGCAAGGGGAGCGTGCCCGCAGGACGTGGTGGCGCTCGGTGCCCCTGCTCTTCCCACCCGTGCCGGAGCACCGTGGTGCCCAGGGCCGTGCTGCGGGCAGGGGGGCCGGCAGCAGGGGCACCGCGCCGTAACGCCGTGTCCTCATCCTTGTGTTCTTGTCCCTGTGCTCTCAGCCCTGCTCCCGAGCACAGCGCGCACAAACCCCGAGCGCACTCAGGATTAAGGTGTCAGGAGAACAGGCTAAGCCCAAGAGGGGAGGAGGCGGCCCAGACACTGCTTCACGGGGAGGAGTAAGGGTGCCTGAGCTGCATCCAGCCTGGTGCAAAGGCTAAGCAGGGGGATTACGTTTCATCCTTGCACCTGCACGGCGAGTACACACCAAGGTGACAGGCGCTATTTCAGCCACGCTTCCTATTTATAGCAGACCTACAGATGTGGTGGGCACCTCGTGAGCCAGGCAGACAGCCCCGGCACAAAACGGGATTTGCATCCGAGCCTGAATATTGCTGACTGCACACAGCAGGAAGGGATCAATATGACGGACCCTGGGGAGTTCTCGTTAATAGCTCATTAGTGTTCACACACATCTCAACCAAAGTCAGTCACTAGCTTCCTGATGACAGGCTCAGAAGATGTTGCAGCAGAGGAGCCTGGCACAGAGGGTGGGAGGAGTGGTGGTACCAACAGATGCGTTTCTGACCGTGAGCTCCAGTTCCATTTGAGGGCACAGGTCCCACTGTTCCCTCCCCAGGTAGTTCCAGGCGCTGAGCAGCACAGACAGCCCCACACGGCCTCCCTGCTGCAAGGCCTGAACGCCTCCAGCAGCATGGCAGAGGCACAGGCAGCAAGCAAGGCACCGAAACAACCGGGCAGCCCCACGTCAGGGTCACTGCAGCACCCCGGCAGGCCACCAGCTACACCAAGGGCCGGAGACTGAGACCCAGCTCAGCCGCCACGGAGGGGCTGAACGGCACCGCAGTGCCAGAGGCCAGGTGTGACCTTGAGACCCACGAAGCAGCAGCAAGCCGAGCTGCTTGCGCCCAGGAAGCCTGGGAGGGGACAACAGCCGGCCCAGCTGGGTCCTGGCCCCGTCCCCGGCCACCTTCATCCTGCTGCGAGCTGAAACAGAGCCCACGGCCCCCCAACCCTGCCCCATCCCAAGACTGTACACGGCCACCCCACCATGGGCGTACAGGGGCTCCAGCTACACGAAGCCCAACAGCGCACCCTCCCACTGAGCACCTGGAGGCAGGAGCTTCCTCCTCTTCCTCCTCTTCTGGGGCTGCCTGGAGGGCAGCACGTGCACCACGGGGCCGGGGCCCCTGCTCAGCCTGCTGCCAGGGCCTGCGGCACGGTCAGTCTGTGCAGCGCCAGAGCTCTTGTCCCTGCTCTCGGACGCCTTCTCCCCGCAGAGCCCAGGCAGTGAGACCATCTGCTGGACGTGGGGGCTTCTCCCCCCGCCTGCTGGCTCCGCGCAGGGGCCGGGGCCATGCCGCAGGCCGGGGGGAAGCACATCACGGGCCGCCCCAGGTCCAGCAGCTGAGCCGCCATCCTCAGGTTTCACGTGGCTCTGGCAGGCTTCAAGCAGCGCGGCGCGATCTAACGCCGGCCCTTCCTCAAGGTCGGCTGGAAGGACGGCTGCGGCACGCGACGCCCCTGCCTGCCGGAGCGGGCCGGCGGCACCACCGCCAGCTTTCCAGCAGCTGTTATCGCAGGCCGTCACTGCTGCTTCTTCGCCCTTGGCCTCGGGCGAGTCTCGGATGCATTCGGGGTGTTTCTGCAGGCTTCCCACCGCCGCCGCGCTGGGGATGACGTCGGGGTACGGCACGGCGCCCCGGGAGGCTTCCGGCACGGCAGGGGAGCCGGCGCAGCTCGCAGGAGGCTTTGGCAGGAGCGGCGACCGCTCATCGGGAGAGCTAAAGCTGCGTGTCTGGAAGATGAGGTCGGTGACATGCCTGCAGCAGTTCACGAAAATGCTGTTCCCCATGATCATAGGCAGCCTGGCTCATACAACACGGGACTGGAAGTTAGTTTTGTTCACAAATCCCTTCTTACACACAAATATTTAAGTCCCCACACGGTGAATTCCTGCACCTCCCTGGTTCGGATCTGCTCACGTTTGCAGTCAGCCAGCGTCTTCGAGGAACTCCTTACGTGGACCCGAGGGCGCACAGGACCAGTGGCGGGCTCAGGTCCGCATCCCGGAGGTGCTGGAGCACACACCCGCGCCTCCTCCGCAGGCTGTGCTGCTGGCCTGGCAGCAGCTCTCCCACGTCCCGCTCACCGACCTTCACCCGCCGCACATCTTCGCCACGGCAGCCGCCGAACGCTCCCAGCTCTGCCCCGCGCCCCAGCAGCGAGCCCCCGAACCTCGGCCCGGCCGCGTACCTCCCAGGCGCTCTCTAAGAGCTCGCCCGAGCGCTCCGGTGCCCGAGCTCGTTATAAATAGACGGTGTCAAGTGCTGAACCAGTGCAGCATGGGACGAGCGTTAGAGCTCCCGGGCTCTGCCAAACTTGCAGGCAGGCGCGACGCGTTGAATTACAAGGAGGGCACTCTCTGTGGCTGCCTCGGCGGGGCACGGCCGCCCATACTGAGCAGGCGGGCATAAAGGGCCCGGGCAGCCACTACCGAGGCGTTCCCAGGCGCATTTTCTGTCCTCTCACGCTGCTGCGCTGTACCAAACAAGCCAACCCCCCCAGACAGCTCCCCTCAAAGCACTCCTCTCTGTTATTTCCGTAAATCCAACAACTGGTGCAGGGATTACACGGCCCAGACCTGTGCAAGCGACAAGTGCTGGTGAAACCCGCGGCCCGTGTGCTCCCAGCCCCTGGCCTTCCCCGGCCAGCACCACCACCACCACACACAAGCCTGCCGAGTGCTCGGCGGCACTGCACCCATGGGAAGGAGCCCACATCTCCACCGAGAGGAAGGGAAGTGCCACAGCCCGAGCAGAAAAATAATAATAATAAAAAAACTCAAAACCAGAACGAAAACAGAGCCCGTGTAATCACCTGCCCAACGCCGACACCCCAACAAGGAGACTCGTCTCCGAAGGAGGCCCTGGGAAGGCTGGAGGCTGCCCCAGAGCCTCGTGCTCCGGCAGCCAACCTGCCACGGGGAAAGGCAGCGACAGGCTGAAAAGCAGACCGAGAGCTCTCTGGTGCAGGTCAAAGCCCTGGCTAGCTGCTGTTCTTCTTTTTAAAGAACAGAAAAAGGAAACAGAAGAATCTCTCCCACTCAAATTCATGCGGGTACTCGGAGTTCCCATCCCAGAACACAGCAGAGGCCCAGTTACGGCCGGCGTGCTCTCCTCCTTGGAGCTGCTCTCCTCCGGCAATTTCACAGCAGTAACCTTGAAACCCCTGGTAACAAGAGTGCTCCTGCCCTCGGGAGCGAGGATCAGGTTACATCCGCATCTGAACCAAAAGCTTCTCCTGATGATTTTTGGAAGAGTTTAATGCTCTGACAGCTTCACCTCTCTCCTCACCTGGAGACCGCAGCACTATCCAGGTGCCCTGCAGCCTCGGCTCCCCTTGGAGCAGCAGCTCAGGCTCAAGTGGAGACGAGCCCAGACTCGGTTTCATTTTAAAGCAGATCAACTCAAGTACAATTTGCTGCAATTAATTAGATCACTAAGTTTAATGGCGATATTTATGCTTAAACAAAGTTTACTTTTCCCTTTAATGGTCACATAAACCCAGGCTAACGAAGCAGCTATTGTGCTCATCAGCTGGAGACACCCGTTTCTTGGAGGAGGAGGCCAGGTCAGATGGGTGGCTGACGCCGTGCAATGGTTCACATGCGATGATCTGCAGCGATAAAAGAAATTAAGAAAAAGCAATACAGCACCAGCCTGTACTAGTGGCGCAATGGGATTTGGGGATGTAGAAATAAGACTGCCAGCATGTCCTGTGCTTGGGAGGCACACCAGGCAGGAAAGCTAAGCCACCCATACTCAAACGGGATTACACGCACCCCTCCCAGTCCCGGCGCCCCACCTCCCGCAGAGTGCTGACCTCAGTGGGGCCGGCACCACCGGGAGCGCCGAGCGCAGGCTGCGGGCGCGGGGCTTCTGCTGGGCAGCGCTGCGGGCCCCCGGGCCGGGGATGCCCTCGGGTGCCACCGGCTGAGCAGCACTGCCTCGACTGCAGCCAGGGGATGCACAGTGCAGCACGTGCTAGCTTCAGCATGCGGAGGCTGCTGCTGGTCTAGCAAATGCAAATTAGATTTTAGCCTAACAATATATTAAACAAAACAAATAGCTTACTGAACCCAAATAAATTGACTAAATTAATAGCTGCTAGCATCGCAGAGAGCCCTAGTGGGAAGGTTTCGGTAGGAGAGCCTGCCAGGGAGATGGGACACGGCACAGATGTGCCTCCCACATCCCCGCAGAGGAAACCACAGCTTCCCAGGAACTTTCGGTGCTCCTTCAGCACAACAAGCACTTCTTTTAATAAGAGCCCACAGCGCAGCTTATAGCTGCTCTCCAGCCATCATTAAACTCGAATTGGTTTTAACCCACCTGTGGGAAGAGCTATAAGCACTGCCCTCATTTTTTCAGCAGCTTCTCAGCGCCCAGGTTCGGCTGGCACAGGGACAGCAGCAGGCTGCACTTGGTGTCTGCCTTTCACAACGGCCCCGCTGCTCTGCGGGC
The DNA here is from genome assembly GCF_011077185.1 of Oxyura jamaicensis. Lineage (NCBI taxonomy): Eukaryota > Metazoa > Chordata > Aves > Anseriformes > Anatidae > Oxyura > Oxyura jamaicensis. The sequence continues at coordinate 10,964,420 of NC_048911.1, forward strand.
CCACGGGGACCACCTGCCCCACGGGGAGCACGCAGGCAGACTGCTCAGCCCTGTGCGCCCACGGCCAAGTCCAGCTGGATAGACCTACACAACATCAGCCACATCCCAGTCCTCTCAGAAGCCTGTGGCTTTCTGCGTTCTCCCGATGCCAGGACATCTGCACCGCAGCTGCGCCCCAGGGCGCTGCCGGGGTCCCCCAGCTGCTGGCTCAGGCGCTCCAAGCCACCAGGACCTCGCGCCCTGCGTCTGGCAGCTGCGGTACCCGCACCAGCTCTCCACGCCTGGGAACTACGTTTAAGCCCATTTGTATGCTTTCTGTCCAGCCAAAGCTTTGGAAACTTCGTTCTGAAACTAGGTGGTGAGGAGCCTGCTGCAGCAGCATGCAACGCGAACACCACAGAACTGCGAGCAAGGGGCAAAGATCGGCACCGACCAAACCATCCGTAGCGCTAAGAAACCGCCTGTTGGATTGCCAGGGAGGAGAGCTGGTCGAAGCAATCCCACTTCAGACATGGCAGGAGCAAGTCAGTATTTCCCTACGCACATGTATTTTATTCTGGCGTGTATCTTAGTTTCAGAGAACTTCTGAAACACCAGAAGCCCAGGGCAGGTACCTTCCCCATCAGACTCTGCACGCAGTTGACAACAGATCTGAGGCTGGAGCGCCGCGCTGGGCAGCAACGCTTTGTTTCAGAAAGGCACCGCTAGCCTTTTACTGGGATGTATCCCACGGAACCAGCGGCTGCACTGCCCCGCCGGCCCTTCCCCAGCCGGCAGGCAGCAGCAGGCGCCCAGCAGCAGAGAGCCACCCGCTTCCAGGAGGCATCAGCACCGCCGCCCTGGGAATAGCCGCGCTCTGTGCGAGCCCTGCTCCGTGGACTGGTTTTACTTCTCAAATGCAAACAGAAAAACGCATGAACTTCAGACCTTGCAAAGCTTCTAGAAATAACAGCTTTCTAGTACAACCAACAGAGCGCAACGCGAGGAGGCAAGCGGAGTGCTGCCAAGTTTAGTCATTTACAGACGGCTCAGACAAACAGTTCTCTGCAACGCAGAGTTGTTGTTACTGGGCATAAGGCAGTTACGCGGCTGCATTTCTCTGCGTGCATGTTCCTGACCTACTTCCACTCTTCAGCTAGGAAACCCAGGAGCAAGGCTGCTTGGGCAGAGCAGCGAGCTTCTAGGTCTGCGAGGGGCACCTCGACCGCCATCCACGGGCAGAGCAGCTCCGGGCATCACCCCCTCCTCGGGGTCCCTCCCCAGCCTGCCACTCGGGTGCCGCGTTCGTCACGGGCATTTCCTTAACCTTGCAGCGCTGAGCAGATTTCTCTTGCAGGAGATTCTTGCGGATTTCTTCCTCCGGTTCTCCCTCTGAAGTCTGTTACGACCACACGTCAGAAAACCCCACCGCCAGCAGTTCAGCCCTTCCCTAAACACCAGCAAACCTCCAAGGTCAAGCGACCTGACAGCCACAGATCCCCAGATCAACAATCAGTCTCTGACCTTGTTACCAACGGACAACCACACGCGCCTCCGCAGCAGTTTTCCCATCAATACCTTTGTTCTCCACCCCTGCAACAGAAAAGGTGGACAAATACATGGGGGGACGGGAAAGGGCAGAGACAGAGGGACCCAGTTAGAAGCAGCAGATCTTCAGGCGAGGCAATGATGAAAAGGATTTTAAGCCAAGCAGACACCACCGAACCTGCACAAGACAAGCTTGTTCTAAGGCAACAACAACTGCAGAAAAAAAATAATCCAAAAACGCTGCACACAACTGCTGCCTTTCATCTTGTGCTAGTCAATAAGAAAGGTAACTGAACCCGTAACTGACAGCAGTCCCTACAGGTACCTACAGCATTCACGCTCCTGTGTCTGCCCTGGGAAGGACAGAGCAGCCCCCAGCACCGGTGCCCAGCTCAGAGGTGGAGAGAAGCAGCCAGCCGCCCTCTCGCCTTTGCAGAGGAGAGAGCACTCCTCGAGTCTCGCTGCCTACCCACACAGAGCGTGTTTCCTCAGCGAGGAGCCCACCTGGAGCCTGCCCACAGCAAAGGCACAGAGAGTGCCTGCTTCGGGCAGCACAGCACGCCAGCACCAGAGCCAGGGCCGGCGGCAGCGGGCACACAGAACCAGGCGCTGGCCTTCCCCTGCGGAGAGGCCTGGGCACCACGAGCCGGCACTGCCGACAGCGACAGCCCCCTGCAGCGGGGCAGGGACTGGCTGCAGGTCCCTGCAGGTCCTCCCTCCCCACGGACCCCCGGGTGCCTGCCAGCTTCATCGTGCTAACACGGGGAGGATTTTTCCGCCTCCCTCCCCCAGCAATCAGCTCACACTTTGAACAGCAGGGATTACGCGGCGTAACTTTTTAACCCAGTTGCTGGAGCTGCACGCTTGGCACCCATTAGAAAACAAAAAAAAACAGCGCGGGGGGAGGGGGGAGGCTCTCAGCGCTGCGTTCCCCACACACTTGAATTACTGCCAGCCTGCTCAAACGCCAATGAACTTTGCTTTAGGTGACAAACTTCAAAAATTCACCTCGCCACCATAAAATCAGGGGAGGGAGGAAGCGGCAGGTCACTCGGCAGGTCACTCGCTCAGCCAGCACGAGGGGCTTTCTTGGCCACGACGAAGGGCAGCCCCGGAGCACCGGGTTTTTACCTTTTTCTTGTAAGTTGTGGATCAGAGAAACAGGCTGAGCCTGAGAGCAGTGCTCAGGACAGTAACTTCTTGGAGACAAAATGCACCATGCTCAGGAAAGCGCAGACCCCCAGGAGCCCAACACAGCCCATGGCCGCAGCCCATGCGGGGACAGGGCACAGGACCTGGGACAGGAGCAGGGACACAGGACGGGGCCAGGAGGGCTGCACCTCGTCCTGCCCGCAGCCACCCAGCCCCCCTGGTGTAAAGCTACAGCAGCCTGCCAGAAGGAGCCAAAACGCGTGGCTTTCAGGCAGGATCTCCCACGAGCTGCCTGTCCTTCCCAGGAAAAAACAAGCACTCGTGTTTGAGCCCTTCCTGCAGCGCTGGCCATTCTTACATCTTGGTTTGCACGAGAACCCCCCTGCCCCTCGCCCACCACCAAAGCAGCTCCCAGTGCCTGGGCACGTGGGCACCGGAGACCAGGCCAGAGGTGCACGCACGGTGCCCGTGGCCTGCAGACAGCCGCCCTGACAAGTTCCCTCTGGCAGCCTCCGCCTGCGGCCAGCACCACGCCGGCAGACGGAGGCCGCCGGTGCCGCTGCCCAGGCGGGAGGCGAGGCTGCAGCAGCCCGGTGCAACCGAGCCAGGCCCCGGGCCCCGACCCGCAGCAGGGCCGCGAGCAAGCCGGGGCTGGGCGCTGCCGGACGGGCCCCGGCGGCCTCCCCCGAGCGGGGCCGTCCCAGCCCAGAACCCCACGGCGGGGCCCCGGGGAGCGCCAGCGCAGGTCCCGCCCGGCCCCGCCGCCGCCCCCGGCCGG
>NC_048911.1:10968276-10987062 GCF_011077185.1 Oxyura jamaicensis
CGTGGTGCCGCGGCCCCGCCGCGCCGTACGGCTCGGCCCCGCGCCGCCGCGCCTTAAAGGGGCCGCGCCGCGAAACGCGACGGGCCCCGCGCAGGCCCCGGCCCAGGCCCGGCGGGCAGCGGGCAGCGGGCAGGGCCCTCCGCGGGGCTGGGAGCGAGCAGCCCCCCCCGGCCCGTGCCCCGGGAGCTGCTGCAGGAGGGCAGCGCGGCTCCGGCCGGGTTTCGGGCTCTGCGTTAAGAAGGGGGCAGGTCGCGGCACGGAGCGAGGTGCGGCTCCGCGCTCCGGCCTCTGCGCGCTCCGAGCAGGCGTTTTGGGAAGCGCCCGGTAAAAAATAAAGCCTCGATCGTCGTCCCGGGGAGTCATGGTGTCGTGCAGGAAACTGCGCGCTCAAATAAAGCAGCGCGCTGTCAGAGCGCTGGCGGCCGGCCCACGCGGTGGCTGTCCCCGGCAGGAGCACAGCTGCTGTTGTTCCCGGCTGGTCCCCGCGAGGAGAACAGCTCTGCTGAACAAACCCGGGGGTGCTGAGCCCGGGGGTGCTGAGCCCGGGGCCTGGCCCTGCGCCCACCACCCCGCGGCCTGGTACAGCCCAGTGGGGGCCGGGACGCCGGCAGCCTCTGCATGGCCTCCAAACACACCGGGAGCAGGGCTGGGGCTCGGCCCTGCGGGGCTCTGAGACCCCCACTGAGGCCAGAGGGCTGGGGCTGCCGCTCAGCACCTGCCCCAGGGAGCGAGCGTCAGGGTACGCAGACACAGATCCGGGGGGTTCCCAGGGCCTCGTGGTCGCGTTACTGCTGTAGTTGCAGTGGCAGGGAAGGGTCGTGTTTTGGAAGCTGAAATTCCTAGGACAGAGGCAGGAGGCCTGACTGCACCCTTCGGATTTTCAATGTTTGCTTTTGTGCTGGCTGCACCGCCATGCTCATGCCTGCCACTCTGCTGCCCTGTTCTTACCCAAAGGGGAACGAAGGGGTGGGGGGGGACGCAGGGACTCATTACGGTGCAGACACAAAGTGCCGTGCTGTGTCCCCTGCCCACGGGCACCGGGCACTCCTGGGGGCTCCAGGCAGCTTCACTGGGCCGGGGGCTCTCGGCTGGCGTGTGACGGGCATCGCTGCGGCACCAGCCCTGGGCAGCACCACTGGAGAGGGAGCAAACAGAGAAACTTGGAATTCGGGAGCAAAGGGCAGGTTTTAACTGGTGAGGAGCCGCGGCACTTTCATCTCCGCTTTTACAGAGTGCATGGGGCGGAGGAGAGCCTGCACGGGGCTGCTCCTGCTCGGCCTGGCGGGGAGGCCCCGCAGCGCGGCTGATGGCACCAGCGGGAGCGAGGCAGCCTGCGGGCAGGAGGAGGTTTTCTCTCCCCTCGTCCACCTCCCCAGCAGCGCTCAGCGGCCAGGCAGCGCAGGGGAGCGACAAGAGCAGGCGTGCAGAGAGGAGGCGGCAGCGGCATTACTGGCAAATTGGCTCATCGCGTCTGGTGGGTGGCCTGTGGGGAGTAGGGACCCCGAGATGCCCCCAGAATGGAAGTTTGTTGGTGTGCTCCCCATCAGTCTTCCCAGTGGGGAGTGTCAGCCGGGGCAGCACCACCACAGTGCCACGCTTCTGCCTCCCGACAGCTCGTTTTGGGTAACTCGTGCATTGAGACGCGTTGTGCGGAGAGAAATCCCTGACCATGGCTCTCTTCGGAGATCACATTTCTTGCTACTCCTTCAGCTTTTTGGGGCAACCAGGAGAAATCATCCCCACGCTCCCACACTGCAGATCCTCATGTATCAGCTGTGCCCTGCGTGTGATTTTCTGTGCGGTGGGGCAGTTTGTGGAAAGCCTCAAGCTCTGCCTCAGGCTGAAAATTCCCCGGGGCAATAGGATTAGGCCCAGCCACCACAGCTCTGCACGCAGTGCAGTGCAGGAGAGGGGCAGGTCCCCAAGCCAGCGGGGCAGATGTCATCAGGGAGTGCTCTACCCGGCGGCTGCAGCACGGCAGGTTAGGAGCCAAGCCCGTGCAGGCTCGCCGCCTCACCGGGGAGCAAGCAGGGCACTGGCGGCAGAGGCGTGCTGGGCTTTGCTGTGCAGGATGGCACTGGCACCACTGGCGGGTGGTATGTCCCTAGCGCTGGCTCACCCGCGCAGCCCTGCTGATGCACATCTTGCCCTCGTCACTTTGTCCCTAGTTACTTCTCTTGGCTGCACTGGAGCCCCCCGCCCAAGTCCGCTGGCAGCCCCGGCCCTGTCGAGGTGCTGGTTCCTCCAGGGGCCGGGGAGCCTCTGCGCTGTTTGGGCCCTCACAACCGCACCTTCAAAGCGGAGAGGGGAAGGATATAGCCAGGAGCGCTTAGATTAGCCCTAGCAAGCCCATTCAGAAAATACGGCTTTTTAATTAACAGGGTCAAGAGGGAGAGCTTCCCGACCAGCCTGCCCGGGGCTAGAGCCAGGCGAGGGGAGCGTGCGAGTCACCAGGACTGGCTCTGCCTGCCAGGGCTCGGCGCAGCTCCTCCGCCTGTGCTGCAGGGTTGTGCAATGCGAGGCATCCCATCCTCAGAGAGATTTCGGAAGAGTAATAATGTGAAGAAAAGGAGATTAACAAATCCAACGCATCAAAACCATTAGGGTTTGCACAGCTGCAGAACAAAACCAGCGGGTACAGGAGCAGTGCCCGGCTGTTAGTCTGCACACAGAGACTTGTCAGCACATTGTGTTTTATATATATATAAGATATTGTTTAACAACTGAGCGTTATTGCTATGCATCCATTTCCAGTCTAATCATTAAGCTTTACGAGTCAACATTACACATTGCTTGTTCCATACAAAGCATGTAGGTGTCAGCAGTTACACTCCTCGGTCTATATGTGTCTATGCACAGAGCTATACAGCGCAGGTTGAAGCTACGTTAACCACTTCGACTCCCAAGGAGCCTGACAGCACAGGACAAATGCAGCTGCAGGTCGCTGCTTTGTCCCCCAGCCAGGGACCCGGGGGCTGGTCAGAGGCTGCCCGCGTCCCTGCTGCTCCCCTGGGCCCGCTGCATCTAACAGCGGCCGACTTACTAAAGGTAGGAACACTGCCTCCTTCTTTTTTTTTTTCTTTTTTTTTTTTTTTATAATTTTTTGATCTCTTTGATCATTTTATATAAATACAAAGATTAAAATAATTTATTTCAACATAATTTCTATTACAATCATACAGTGTTTTCCCCTCAAAGCAAGTGCATGTATGTATATATGTATATATATTTGTGTATATATAGTACTCTAGAGCTTCCCTCCCCACCAGTAGCAGCAGCAGTGACCGAAGTGGGTGCAGTGCACAGAGCTGGCCCCCAGCTCGGAGGTGAGGATCCCCCCGCGCAGCGCAGGGCTAGCCCCGGACACCTCCGTTGCTTAGGCCTGCGGGGGGACCGGGAGGCTCTGCGCAGCCGAGGGCTGCCGGCGGGCACCCGCAGCCCCGCTGCCTTTCCCTGGTTCAGCCACGCTGCTGGGGTGCTGGGGAGGGCAGAAGTCACGGGGGCACTGGAATGAGATGAGATAAACTCCTCCAGCGAGCTGCTAATTACTGGTGAAGAGGGAAGGATCCTGCAGCTCCCACAGGGTTGCTTCATTTACATTGCTAGGCACTAAAAATGCTGATTGCTAGGAAGGTATTTACAGAGAATAGGAAGGTATTTACACTCCCTCCCTTTTTAATGCTCAGGTCAGTCATGACCACCGTGATTTTATCAACGATTTTATAATAAAAACGCAACACACTCTGTGTATCAGGATTGTCTAGAAACAAGGGGGAAAGCCGCTGTGCAAACCACAGCCACAGTAACGCTCGGCCGAACGGCACGGAGACTTCTTCACCCTCCCTCACATTAAATTAACGTCGCGCTGTACTCTCAGCAGAACCTCCCTGAGCCCGGGGCACGCAGCCATGTCGGAAGGCCACGGGGCGCCTCACCGCGCGACACCCCGCTGCCAGCGCCGGGGAGCGGCCACCCCGTCCCACCCGGGCACAGACCCCATGGGCACGGCTCGGCCCTCGCCAGCCCCATGCTGGGGCTGCTGTGTCGGGGGGCTCCTCACAAATCGGGGGTGTGCTTAGAGGCCGTGGTCAGTAACGGCCGGGGGGCAGCGCCGGGGGCTGCCTCGCCTCCGAAGCCTGGCACGTCACCGAGAGGGTTCACGTCACAGGCAGAGAAAAGGTACAAAAGCTGCTCATTTCTGTCCTGCCGGTGCAGATGGTATGCTTGGGGGGTTGTTTTTACCATCTAAAGAGCTGGCCTGGGGACTGTTACTGAGAATCTCGTAAAAGCATTTTAATATATAAACACTGAACTACAAAAATAGAGACCTCTGACTGCGTGAGTGCTCTGCGGGCGAGCTTGGGGCAGGTTCAGCCCGGCTGCTGCAGGATGGCGGTGCTTTCCAGGGGGGCTCAAACTGAACTCGGAGGGCATGGGGTCTGACGGCGGCACACGGCTTCCTCCTGCCCGCACCGGGCATCGCCCTGCAGGACCTGGGGCCGTGCTGCACCCCGGGCCCGGCAGGGCTGCGCAGCCTTGGGGGGCTTTGCTCCCAGACACAGCCCTGGTGTCCCGACAGCACAAGGCCTGGGGGAAGTGAGGGCTGGCACCCAAACCGGCTGGCTCCCCGTTACCCACGGGGCTCCTTAGGTCCCCTGGAGCCCCCAGACCAGACCTGCCCCCTGCCCCGCTTCTTCCTGTCCCAGTTTCTGCTCTTATCCAACATTTAGGGTACATCTTTGCTTCAGAGCAGCTGAAGCCGTTGGTTTGGTGTGAAGTCAGGCAAGGCAGAAGGGGCCAACACTGGGCACTGGCACAAGCCGTGGTGCTGGGAGGGAGGGACGGCGGCAGCCCCATGGTGCCTCTTCCAGCTGCTCCCCAGAGCCCAGCTCGGGGAGCTGCGGCACCCCCAGGGACACGGGCGAAGCGGATTGTGCAGCCTGTGCTCCTCGTGGGGCCGCCCCTGCGGCTGGTCCTGCCCCAGCAGGGTGGTGGTGCATGAGATCCCACCTTCACCGGTGCCTTGCTGACGTGGTTATTGTCTGTGGTGAAAAACCAACACCTGGGCATGGGTGCAAGCAACAAATACAACGCTGGTGCATGGACAGAGCCTGCCCATTGTGGGTGACGCGAGTCAGGAACCTGCTCCAGCAGCACGTGAGGAGCAGCGCCAGGGGCTGCGAGTGGGTGCCTTCCAGCTTGTGGGTCACCTTCATCGGCCTTGTCCCAGCCTGCCATGTGTGTATAACGTGGGGGAAATCCGTGTGACAGTCAGACAAATCTCGCAGAGGGGACTGACTTGGGACATGGCTGGCACAGCTGTGGAGGGGAAAATCCCTCCGGCGCCAACGGGGCCGACTGTCACTAGGCCGCTGGCAGCCCCTGGGCACCAAGGACTGTGCTGGTGGTGTCTGGGCCCCTCCAGCCCAGCCCAGCCCAGCCAGGGGTGCCCGAGGCAGGGCTGTGCTGAGCTCTGTGCCAAGCCACGGGTCTTCCTGCTGTGCACCTGGTACCCCAGGCCTGGGGAACACGACCGGCGTCTTCTCCAAGGAACAGCAGCAGCAGGAACAGGAGGGTCTGCTTGTCTTGGAAACACTATTTTTCTTCCTTTCTTCCTCTGGAAGCTCTGGACAGCTGCTCAGCTGTTCCCCCTTGGCAAGAATCATGCAGCATCAGCACACCGTGCTCTCTGTGCCCCAGCACCGCCGGCTGCTCAGTGGGGTGGGGGTGCGGGCAGGGCACCCACCTTCCGCTGCCTCCTTCCCCTCCCGGGGGACAGGGGCAGCAACCTCAGCCGGCGCCCACCTCAGTGCCGCCGGGCTCAGCGCCTTCCTGGCCGCTCGGGCCGTGCCCACCCCTGGCTGCCTACTCCCGGGCCCGGGCTCCGTGGGGCCCAGACCCAGGCCGCTTGCTGGGCTCGCCCTTGGCTGGCCGGGCCCTGGCTGCGGGCTCCTGTGGGGGTGGCCGGGGGGACCTCTGCGCCCGGGGGGCCGCAGCGGTGCTGGCCGTGCCCCGGGCCTCAGCGGAGGGCTCCGGTGGGTGCTGCGGGGCAGGTGGCCGTGTTGTGTAGAGGAAGAGGGCCGGGTCGGGCATGGCGTCGTGCTCCTCACGTGCGGGGACCCTGGGGCGGGCACCGTCCCCGGGTGGGCGCCGTGGGTGCGCCCGGTGGCCGCGGCGCCGGGGCCTGCCCTCGGACGTGGGCTGCTCGGTGGGCGGTCGCCCGCTGGCCCGGGGTCCCGGCAGCCGCTGGGCAGTGGCGTGCAGCTGCAGGGAGAGGTAGGCAGCCGCCTCCGTCTGCTTCTGCAGCTCAGTGTCGAGGATGGTGACGCGGTGGCTCCGCCGCTTCAGCTCCTCCAGGAACCTGCGCTCCTTGTTGCGGAGGCTGGAGCGCAGCGCGGCCACCAGGGTCTCCTTGTGGCGCAGCTCCTTGCGCAGCTCCAGGTTGTCCTTCTCCTTCTCCTGCAGCTGGGCCTCCATCGCCCGGCACCTCTCCTCCAGCTCCCGGTCCAGCACGTCTGCAGGGGAAGGCATGGGGGGGTTAGGAAGAGGCAGGAGTGGCTCTGCCCAGCAGACAGAGCAGTTCCCCAGGTGGAGGTGGCCATGAGGGCACCAGACCCAGGGGCATGGTTCAGTGGGATGCCAGCACGTCCATGCTGTGCCACTGGGCTGCTCAGGTGCTCTTGGAAACGGTGGCCCAAAAACTCCCCGTGGGCTGCCCACCAGCACATGCAGCCCTTCCCTGTGTTCTGGGGCAAGGCACGGGATCCCCTCTCGATGGGGCTAGTGTACAGGCTGGGACAGAGGAGAAAAACCCGACAGCAAAGCAATCAACCCAATTTATCGAGTGCTGCTGCCCTCATGCCAAGAGACTGCAGAGCCAGATTAGAGAGGACAGAGAATGCTAATCCAGGATTACCAGGCAGTCGAGCCATGCTCAGCTGAGGGCCTAGGGAGAAACGGACATACATGCATGTGGCTATTTATTGAGGGGCACGTAAATGTGTTCATTTCTTTATGGACACCGCAGCCGAAGCCGCTCTCATTGCACCACGGTGCAGGTGCGGGTGGGACCAGGCTGCCCCGGGTGCTCCCCGCACAGGCACTGCCCTGCGTCCCCAGCACCTCGCCTCCCCGTCCCACCCTCGGCTCGGCCTCCGCCTGGTGACGCCAGGGCCCTGCAGGGGCGGCCCGGTTCCAGGTGTGAGCCGCAGCGATCCCGCTGGCACGCAGCACCCCGGCGCCGGCGGCACCAGCAGCACAAGGATGTGGTTGCCTACAGGAAGCCGTGGGGTCGGGAGCTGGGGAGCAGCCCCAGGCTGGGCGTGAGAGGCAGAGGACAGGAGGAGAGGAACCCTGCCGCTGCTGTGCTATGCCCAGTCCCTCCCCGTGCTGCAGCCTTTCTCAGGAAGGAAAATCTTTTCCAAGAGGAGTTCCCAAGAAGGGTGGTGTGTGCTCAGAGGCACTGCACTGCCTCTGGCTGCCCACCCCCTGCAGGGGCCGTGGGCTCACCACTCCCCATCCTCTGGGGTGTGCTGGGCTCCGCTGTGGTGGGGCGTGGAGGTCAGGGGCACCCCTTGGCAGCCCCCCAGCAGCGGGGCTCCTGAGCTGGGGCTGTGTCAGCACCGCCCAGCGCGGTGGCAGGCAGCCAGCAACTCTGGCGGCTGCAATGCACTCACCACGCCATCACCCCTGGTTGCTGATGCCTGACCTGTTCGTCTTCTTTCTGCTCCCGGCAGCAGCTGGCTGCCAGCGACGGGGCGCGGACAGGGCTTGTTTAAGCAGAGGCACTGCTCCAAGTGGCAGGTTCCCCGCGGCTCCCACCCGCCACCTCTCCCTACGCCCCACAAGTGCTGGGTGCCCTCCCTGCCCCGGCCCTGATGAGTCACGCCGGTGGCGCCCAAAAAAAGTGTGATTTCACACCAGCCCTGCACCCTGGTCCCGAGCACCCTGCACCGCTCCAGCCACCCTGCGTGGGCCCTGTGGCAGATCCAGCCACGGCTCCCTCACCTGCCTGTGGGAGCTCAGCACCGGCCACCCAGCCATGCACCCATCCTGCCTTCTGCTCCCCCACAGTAGCATCAAGAGACTGTGTTTAGTAATAGTAACTGTCCATCTGTAGAGCAATTTGGGTAACAAAACGTTGCATTTCCCTACTCCCTTCTGCCTAATGATCCTGAAAGGGTGGAGGGGCTGGGGACAGGGCTTTGGGGAGCACTGCAGCCACAGCGGCCCATCTCTTGGGGCTCCTGCAGGCAGCCTTCAGCCTGCTGTGGAAACGCACCGGCCCACTGAGGGTGCCCAGTATGAGGACAAGTCCTGCCCCATGGCCACGTGTATCCCCGTGGGGCCGAGGAGGGCAGCGCCTGTCACTGGGACCCACGCTGCGCACACGGCATGCCCAGGCGCTCCCGTGGCTGTGAAAAAGCTCTGCTTTTTATGATACGCTTTGCAACCACTTTATAGCTCCAGCTTTTAAGTGTCTTCTGCAGAGGAAAAATGCTTTCTAATGAGATCTTAAGGGAGGCAGCTGCACGCGGTAATTATTACATGAGTGGCATTTGAAGAGCAATCATTTGATGGCATCTTAATTTAGCTTGTTGCCCCATAAATGTAGCAAATGTGCTCATACTCCTCCTAAGCTGTAAAAAGGCTGAACGATGGGCAGAGACCTGCGGGCGGTGCTCACTGCAGACGGTCCCTGCAGTGCAGGCAGGGACACAAGGCTGGGCTCGGGTCAGTGGCCAGGCCCCGGGAGAGCTGGTGGCCACGAGGATGGGGCAGTAATGCCAGGAAGGTAAACCCGGGGTGGTTCTGGGGGATGCGTTTCTGCAGGGCCTGGACAGGGGCAGCACAAGCACCCCCCTCGCCACTGATCCACACCGGGACCCGGGGGTCAGCACACTGAGAAAGGCGCCTTGGCCAGCTCTGCAGCGCTGATGCCTGCCCACGAGGCTCATGCCAGCAGCCTGCAGACATTCTGGGAGCACCAGCAATTCTCTCCCCCTTATTTTGGAACGTGGAAGATCATTTTGTGGGTCATATTGAGGAACTGGTGGTGCCTTCAGGATGGTTCGCAGGGGCGAGAGGAGCTCAGGGGATAACTGATAACATCCTTGTTTGCTTTTTCCTGGGGCTCAAGGCTTTGCAGGCTTTGAGACGCTCCCTGGGGGTCTGTGGACTACCCCTAAGGGCTCTGTGTAAAGGGATTAGCAAAGCAAACCCGATGGATGCTTGCTTTCACATCTTTCACATGCAAAATCCTTTTTTTTTTTTTTTTTTTTTTTTTTTTTTTTTTTCACAGGCATTTGAGGCCGTTTAACCTCGGTGCTAAGAGGCTGTGAACTGTGCACATGGGCTTCCCAGCCGCCCCCAGCCCCACCAGCCCCTGAGGACAAGGGGACCCCACGCCCCCAGGCTCCATGCAGGCAGCCGGTACCCCGCACACCCCACTTAGCGCATGCAAACCGCGAGATCCTACCTTGCTGGCGGGCTTCCAGCTCTTTCATTTCAAGGTCGTGGGTCAGCTCTAGGAGAGAAATCAAACAGGGATGAGCCCGAGCCCCTGCCCGGTGCACTCGCTGCTTCCCCCTTCCTGCTGCCCGTGCCGGGGCTGAGCCCTGGCTCCTCTGCCGGGCCACCGTGCCCGCCCCAGCGCTCCCAGCCGCAGCCGGTCCCGAGCCCGGTGCCTGGCAATCCGTGAGCTGTTAGGCAGCCCCGGGATCTGCAGCAGCCCCTGCCCCCGGGATGGGACTGGTGCAGTTGCAGGTCCTGCCCCACCGCAGGCAGGAGAGGCTCCCTCACACCCATGGGGACTGTTTGTTTTTGGAACCACTTTTGGTGCTTTAAATCAGGACAAAGAGCAAAGCAACGGACTGAAAATAGACCAAAGTGTAAACTGCTGCCTGAAGTATTTCATAATTTACTGCTTCCAGCCTGCTCTCTGCCTCTGCACATTACGCAAGTGGGACGTCCTTGTCCCTGCGCTGTGCCTGGAGCAGGACGCTGCTGCGCTGTTGCAGCACTACGTACCCCACAAAAGCCTCTACAAACCTGTCCCTGCGCGCAGCCTGGGTGGCCCTCGGCTCTCCTGCCAAAGGGCCAAGCGCTCCCCCAGGGCCCCCAGCCCCCAGCTCCTCAGGGCTCATACAGCAGCTCAGGGACCTGCTGGAGCTCGCCTTTAACCTGCAAACATTTACAATTTATTTTGAATTAATACGACAGACTACGAGACTACCAGCAGCAAAGGAGAAGGAAGGAGCTAACAGCAGTAGTCAGTCATTTTGGAGCTCTTTTTTTCTGAATATGAATTCAAATGGTTAATCTTTGCCCTACATTTTTCTTTTAATCTGCTTTTGTGTTGACTCTAATCCTCATCACTGCCATCCTTCTGAAGCGAAACGCTTGGCTCAGGCTCCTCTGCCCGTCTGTCTTAGAAAACAAATCTGTAGTGAGAATGCAGAAGTAACTGAGAACGTAATGCAATTTCTGGAAAGCTTTCAGCACTCCTGACTGCCCCATTGGAAATCAATGGCAGCGCTGTTATTTTTCTGAAGCTAAAATAATGGGTTTGGAGTCTCAGAGATATTCCAAATGAAATCTACAGCAGTCTCCCGTTTGAACAGACAGCGTTGCTCTGCTGAATGACGCGCAGAGCAGGCTCCTTGCTGCTGTGCCAGTCCTGGGGGTGCTGCGGGCTGGGTGCGTGCGGTGGCAGCTCTGCCCCGGCTGCTCTGCCCCGGCCTTGCCACAGCAGGACGTGGCCGTGCCCTGGAGGGGCCGCAGCCTGCTCCTGCTCCGTGTTCCTCTCCCCTCGCTCATCTCCACGGGGCTCCCCCTGCCGCCTGTGCCGGCCAGGCCCTGGCACCCCACCGGGCACCGCGGTTGTGCTCTGCAGTGTCCAGGACGCCCTCGCCGTGCCCGGGGCCATGCAGTCCCAGAAGTGGGACGCCATCCGTGCCTTGGGAGCAGCCGTGGCCCGCAGGGTCTCCGCTGCCCTCTGGACAGCAGGTTGGTCCTGTGCTCGGATCGATGTGGGGGAGAACGGAGGGGCTGCCAGCACCTTCTGTGCTGCACGTTGCTGATCCATCACGCTGCCTCCACGGATTCCCTCCTGGAAACCCGGCTCTGCTTCCTGCACGAGCTTCCCCTCCTGTTGTTCTGCTAACACTGGGGAACATGCTAATTATTGCCACACGAGTTGAGCTCATCTTCCAGTAAAAGGAGAAACAGAAGAGTCTGAAAGAATCTATTGCTATTTCTGCTGTGTTTATGCTTCGCAAATAAAATGGGAGTGGGAGGAAAGCCAACTCTGCTCTGTAACGTGAAGTTTATTCCAATAAATGAATCATACCACACTGTTCTTCACTGCACTTATCTTCCTGTAAGCGCTACGACTGTAGATGTTGGGCTGCAGGGCTTCGCTAGGGCCAGCTTCCCAGCTGACCCCCCGCAATACTCGCGGTCCCGCTGGCCCTTTCCTCCCGCCTGTGCTGCTGGTGGAGCGGTGCAGAGCCCAGTGGGTGCCGGGGCCCCCTCCCCAGTTTGCCTTCATCCTGCTGCCCCGTGGCAGCACTGGGTGGTGGAGGCTGCTGAGGACGCAGCGCACAGCCTGTGCCAGCCTGGGTCCTGGGGCAGAAAAGCTGTGGGTTTATCTACTTGGAGAAGGTCCCTTATGAGCACAGCCTTTCTGCTGCCAGATCGAGGTCACGATGTGGTGCTGCTCAGACACCGAGGTCACGATGCAAGAATCCAAGGTCTCAAGCAGCGGATCCAGGTGCAGCAATGAGCTACGCACCTGGACCAGGCGGGGAAGTGCTGAGTGACCAGTTCACCGCTCATGCAAACAGCATCGCAGGTGGTGGCACGGAAAACATGACCAAAGTCATCCCAGAGCTGGACAGGAGTTTTGCCCCCATCACTCCTAGCAGAAAGGCACTGCAGAACTACACACCGTGCCGATGGCACAACACTCATCCAGCCCCGCGGTGCGGCCAGTCGGCCCGGCTGGGAAGAGCTGATTGCAAACAACAGATGTGGATGGGGCCACCTCTGCCATGGGTGGCTCTAAACCCCTCAGCGTGATTCAAGCCTGAAAACCCCGCTGTCTCACATAGCTTCATCTACAGCCTTTCAGATATTAAAAGAAATGAAACACAACAGACAAAGCCGGGGAAGGATGGGGAATAAACCGACAATTTTAGAAATGCCGTCATGTCTCTTTCCCAGGAACCAGTGAGGATGAGAAGCTGGAAGACAATGAGTAATTCGCTGCAGCTGAATTATTGATGAGAGTGCCGGGATGGATTTCAGTGGCAGGCAGAGTGGGGCCACTGCTGGGCAAGGGGTTTTATGGGAGAGCCCCCGCGCCGCGGGGACCTGCCCCCAGCCCAGGCTCCCCGGGGGCCAGGAGGGCGGCAGCAGCTCTGCAGCCCTGCGTGGAGCCGTGTCCTGGCAGGGCGCGGGCGTGCTGGTGCCGTGGCTTTAGTGCTCACACAGCACCGGGCAGCAGACACGGGCACTGCCGACAGCAACAGTGCCGAGCTGCTCCGGGCCAGGCTGGCAGGAAAGAGGGGATTTTGCAGCTCCAAATAACAAAAAATAATGCACAGAAATAGGATATAAACAAGAAAATCACATTCCCCCAGTTCTGAAAGTGACTTTGGCATAGTCCTGTGCACCCCCATCATCGGTGGAGTTCAGCCCTTTTCCTTCCCTTCATCTACCAGCATCTGGGAGAAAGGATGAACTACTTTTACATTTTAATAACCAAAATACCTTTGAGGGTACAAATCATGGAAAGAAAAGGCAGGACCACGTTGCTGGCTGATACTTGGGCTTTTTTTTCCTTTCCTTAGACCAGCGAACCCCTCCAGGGTAGCGACTACTGCAGTCAAACTACTGCAGGGTGTGGGCACGCAGCCTGGGGAGAGCACTGAGCTGGCGGGGCTGATCCCCTTTCAGAAGCCTGCCCCAAGCACCAAGTTAAAACGAAGGAACAGGGTCTTAATTATGAATTATGAACACTGACTCCTCTCCTACTACCTGCTTGTCCAGCTGATGCCCAGAATAAGAATTGCTCCTGTTCTTCAGAGCGCTGCAGCTTCAGGAAGCTGCTGGTGCCCGTTGGCAGGGGGATGCTGTCCGAGGGCTTTCCTGGCACTGGGGCAGACGGCGCCCGGCGGGAGGGGAGGCTGTGCTGGGCTCGCTGCCTGCCCCGCGGGCACCAGGCGCTCACCTGAGCAGTGCTTCTGCAAGCGGAGGATCTCCAGGTGCAGGCCGTGGAGCAACTCCATTTGCTCCTTCTTCAGGAAAGCGATGTGCCGCTGCACGCTCTGGATCTGGTGCTCCAGGGACACGGTCTCCATCGCAACCGAGCTCGCGGTCCACGCCTGCAGGGAGAGGAGACGGCCTGCCATCAGACAGCAGCGGCACCGCGGCACCACGGCACCCCGGGAGCGGAGCCGGTCCCGGAGCCCCTGCGGGAGGCAGAGCCACTGGGCACTGCGGGCGCCTGCTCTCCCCTGTCCCTCCCCGGGGACGTGGCTGCAGGTGAAGGGGCTCTGTGCAGGGGCTGTGACCCCGGCGGGGGTCCTGCGGGAGCAGCCCCCGAGGCCCCGCACTGCCCCATCCCCGGTCCCAGCTCTCGCTGCGGGTTGGGGCTGGAGAGCTCTGATGCTGCATAAACAGAAAGCGCTGCTGTACAGACGCGTGCGTTGAAACGGCTCGTTTCTATTTCAGATTTGGCCCTAGGAAATCTGTTTTATCGCTGAGCAGAATTACATCTGGGACAGGATTGCTTCCTGCTCCCCCCACAGTCCCCAGGTGGGAGCCACACCAGCGCTGATTTCGGCTGTCACTTGACAAGCCACGTATTACAAAGCAGCAACTGCGGCAGGAGATCTAACACATGGAAAATACAATACGCTCAGTCTAATCCAATCAGTGTTACGTGGCAAGGAGCTTTGCGTTGTCTTATAGCAGAAGGAACATCTTCACTGGTAATTCACCTGACAGACGTGCCGCTGCCAGCTCTGCGCCTGGAGGCTCGGCCCCGGGGTGCAGGAGTTCATCGCGCACTAATTGCTCTGGTGAAGCGGCTGCAGGAGCTGCCCACCTGTGCCACTGCACCAGGGAGATAAAAATAAACCTCTGGAAGGATCCTTAGTTCTGGGAAATACCATTTTGTGTGGATGTGGAATCTGTCCTTATCCCACGCACCGAGCCTAGGCGAAGGGGAACCTGCAGCAAACTGCTGGAAAGGTTGGGATCTTTTCGCCAGGAAGCCTAAGGACAGCACGCACCATCCTGCCACTGGGAAGCTACTTCCACCTCCTCGTTCCCTCACAGCTGATTTCATGTTTCTCTCAATACAAACTTGAAAACTAAGCAAGTGCTTTAGCTCATGTTTATAAGCACACCCAGTCCTTTAATGTAGCACATTTTAAGCTAATTCCCACAGCCTAAACCAAATCAAACCCCATTTAAGCTTGATTCCAAAGTAAGCAATCTTGGCAGTGGCCCTCGCTCAAACCTTTGTTCTTGCCAAGGCCTCCAAAGGTTTGTGGAAACCTTAAGATCAGGTCTCCACACAGTCAGTATTTCATGAGAAGGGAAGGGGCCACAGGGAGGCTCCAACACCAGTGCACCTGGAGCACCTTCCCCGCTGCCACCCCCAGTGGCAGCCCCAGCCCCTGGGACCTGCTCCTCCTGCCCCCATGGAAGGTGATGCACTGCCAGCCCATCACAGAGCTGCAGCCACCAAGAGATACACAGGGAATTTTTAGCTCATTTAAAGCCAAATTTGTTTAAACCTATAAATTCATTATTATAGGAAACAGCTGCAGGGCTTGAAACAGTGCTGATGTCCTGCAGCTGCCCCCTTCTCCCAGCCCTGGCATAAAAACCCCACAGCACAGTAGTGCTGCTCAGTTCCTGGGGGTGCTGTGGTGGGGAGGCTCTGCTTGCACAGGGTGCTGCACCCCTGCACACATACAGCTGCTCCTCAGCCTGGATCCAGCCCTCTGCTTGCTGGTGGGGCTGGGGTCCCGGTGGTGTACGGACAGGGTGCTCGGAGCCACCTCTAGCCCCTGGCTGCAGCTGGCACAAGCTGGGTTCTCCTGTGGCTGTCTCCTGCCCTACGGAGTCCTAAGGGTGTCAGACTGGAGCTGTGTGAGGGGCTTGGGGTACTCGCTGTGGTCTGTGAGGCTGCAGGAACCTGGCTAAAGCCTGAAGTAAGGGAAGTGTGTGATGTGAACTGGCTTTGGTGTATGTGGTGGATTGTTATTGGCTGTTTTTATGCCACAGGGAGCTGTTTCTAGTGGCACAATAATGACATGCCTGGTTTTAGGATGGATCTGCTCTTCAGGCAATGAAATGCTCCAAACACTCAACACATGAATGTTATAGAAAAGCACAAAAAGGCTGGTGTGATACATAAAAGCAACAGATACAGAGGTCCTGCTCCTCATTTAAGCACTTATTGTGTGAGAGGTATGATTTATACCAGCTTAAAGCTTCCCTGTGGGACAATGTCATGTAAGTGGAAATTGCCCTGAATTGGCCCTCCTGCTCCTGCCTGCCTGGATGTAAGGTCTGTGTGCTCTGTTCAAAGTGACCAGGGGTGTTTCCTGGAACCCTGAGGGACTGGTAGTCCCTCAATGTCTGTCATTTCAAAGTGGCTTTGGGGGGGGGAAATATTGCTCTAGACTTTAATATCCTAATCATTCCCATTCTCCTGAATGGCAAGATGATGGCTTTGAAGCCTTGTAGGTAATCTGACTCTTCCTGATGACATCTTAATTAACAGACAAGGTTAAAAGGTCTGTATCCTAATGACTTCCAAGAGAGCTGGCATTTGTTCTTCGTGATGAGAGATGGCAATGACAGGAGCTGATGGTGGAAGGGGAGTTTACTTGTGCCAGTGAGAAAGCTACCTGGGGACAGCTCACGCCATCACAGCGTGCCCTTCTGCAGCCCTGGTGGCGAGGGGGCTGTGCAAGGTGTGCTCCCACTCTGCAGCAGTTTCCTTAAGGAAGTGGTGGAGCCTTGTCTCTGGAAGTGTCAGAAAGTAGGTTGGACAAAGCCCTGGAGGATATGTAGTGCTATTTTCAAGCACTTTGTTCTGTCTGGTTGAGATGTGTTTGGTAGAAATGGATGGAATCTCTCCATTGAACTTTTCCTCCCCTCCTTTAGGTGGAAAATTATCCTTTCATTAACTTAGCATTCCGTGTGGATCTGGAACCCTGAACTTCGAAAACCCTAACT
This sequence comes from Oxyura jamaicensis, assembly GCF_011077185.1. Classification (NCBI taxonomy): domain Eukaryota; kingdom Metazoa; phylum Chordata; class Aves; order Anseriformes; family Anatidae; genus Oxyura; species Oxyura jamaicensis. Next base: position 10,984,540 of record NC_048911.1, read on the forward strand.
CCCGTGGGGCTTTTTTCCCCAGTTACAGAGCTTTTCAGAGCCCACACCTTGGCAGGGATTTCTTCAGTGTCCACCTAAATGCTTCTCTCATGTCTCAGGGCAGCTGCGGGGCTGCCGCAGGGTCCGTGCGTGCGGCCCTCCAGCAGCCCCGCTGCCATGGGTGGGCAGCGCAGACAGGCGTCAGCCGGTGCCCTGGGCAGGAGGCACCTCTCCTCCAGCCCCTGCCTCGCTGTGGAGAGGAGCAGTGGTGCCTCCCTGCACTGACCTGACATCTCTGGGGTACAGGTAATGATGCAAGAGCCAAGAGCTGTTAACGAAGCTGCGGTTTTAGTCATGAAGTTTCAGTAGCATCCGTAAGCTGTTTGAGCATTCCAATGTTACCGGCCGTGAATGAACCCTTGCCTTGCTGGGAGGTCCCTACTCAGTACCCAAAAGAATTTCTAAAGCTAACTCTCAGCAACTTATTTTCCCTCCATTGCTTTTGAAGTTAAGCAGAGACTGCAACTGCATTTTGGGTGTTTAGTTTGTGGTGCCTTTGGTCGTTTCGCACAGCAAAATCACTTGGGAGGTGTCGGGAGTTAATAAGGGTTATTTGCTGCTGCTGCTGGCTGACTTAACGTGCTACAGAGCCATCCTGTCTGTCAGCTGATCGTCCTGCAGCTCCCTGCGCTGACGGCTTCAAAGCCCCCAGGAAGTGCTGGGGACCACGGCTCTGTGCGGAGAAGCAGGGCAGGAGCCTTCAGCCCGCAGTCACCGGGGGTGCTGAGCACCAGCTCCTTGCCCAGCCTCGCGAGCACAGCTCCCCACGGGACGGCTGCACTGCTCCGAGCAACGCAGGGGACCGGGAGTGAACTGCTCTGATGCCTCCCCTGTGGCTTCAGCGTGACTTTGTGTTACCAGGCTGCATCTAAGCTGCCAAACCAGCTGGTGGTGGGAGGCCTCGCGGGGCTGTGGGGATGGGGGGAGTCACGTAAGAGGTTGCAACCCCAGCAAAAGTAATTTGCTGTAAAAGCCCAAGGATAGGCAATGCTCCCCTTTAGTTTGAAGGATGCTTGGTGCCTTGTTTCCGATCGTCATATGCATGTGCGCAGCTGGAAAGGGGGTGCCAACCAGCTGAACCCACTGGAGTGGTAGCTGCCCCCTGAGCTGCCTCTGTTCCTGCAGAGCCGTACCTGCGCAGCCGTCCCTGGTTTGCTGGGGTATCAGCGCCGTGTGTGCCTAGAACTGCACTGAAAAATGTGCCACTTGAGTGCATCCACCCTGCCACAACTTCCCTGCTGCCCTCAAACCTGTGCCTTTTCAGAAAGCTCTCCAAGTAACTTGCTCTTCAAGCCTGGGCAAGGTGCTGCTGGGGAGTGCGGCGGCTCTGGGCTCAGTCCCCATCCATTTCTCAAGCTGGGTATGGTCTGGGGTACTGAGCCTTCTCGTGGTCCTGCCCTCCGCCTCCAAAACGGAGTGTGTCTTACATTCCCTTCAGCATTACGCTGCCGTCTCTGGGACAAAGTGCATTGGGAATGTTGATCTCAGCGGGGTGCTTCAAAGTACTGCTGGAAGCTTGGTGAGATTTGCAATTTCATCCCGATCTATCAGAATTCTTATTTCTTGCAAAACAAAATGAGTTAACCTCTCAGAGTAACTACGATGACCGACTCAGTTGCCAGTCTGCTCAGACCTGATCTCCATCTCATGGACAGCTTGTCTGAGGATTTGCTTCCAAGACAAAACTGTGCTGAAGTCTGTGCATATCAGCCAGAATCCCAGAACTGTGACCTAAGAAAGCAGCCTCAGCTCCTGATGATGCCTTTCAGAGGCAGATGTGGTTTTGCATGTACACATAGCCCAGCACAAACACGGTCATACAAAGATCCAGGCTCTACTCACATCATTTTTCCTCATAAAGGGCAAATTACCTAGGGAGGCTGAGGGCACAAACAAGGTTTGCAGGAACAGGTCGATAACTTATCCTGCTGTGGTTGCCAGCAACCCCCTCTCCATCACGCACAGCGTACGTAGGGACGATCACTGCCACATATCAGCAATCTATACTGCCTGTAATTTATGGTCTCAATGCAAGCACACAAAACTTTGCAATAATGCCGTGCAGCAAGCATGCCTGTAAACATAAGGACGGCAGGGCAAAGGGAAGCAAAGAAACTTGCAGAAGGTCACAGAGCAGCGGCGATGCCAGGAATAGAAACTGGAGGTGAAATCCTGGCCTTGGGAAAGTCACGGGAAGCTCTCCTTGATCTCAGCGGCGGCAGCACCACACCGAGTGCTCTCTGCTGCTCGTTATCTAACGGCATCTATTGCAGAGGCAATCGGTACGGGCGGCGGTTATAAATCGCTGCTTTTTCTGGCAATTCCCGAATCCAGCTGAAGCCGGCGGTTCCCGTCCGGCTGCTGGAAGCCAGGCCGGGTTTGCCCCCGCGGCTCCGGGGGAGCTGCCGGCGGGCCCGGGCTCGGGCCGGGCGGTCCCCGCGGTGCGGGCCGCGCTCGGCGTCTCCGCGCCCCCCACCCCCCCCC
>NC_048911.1:10987462-11015109 GCF_011077185.1 Oxyura jamaicensis
GTCCGCGGTGCTGACGGCGTCCGCCCGGCCCCGGCCGCGGCCCCGGCCCCGAGCACCCGGAGCCGCGGAGCCGGCGGACCTCGGAGCTCTGCCCAACACCGGCAGCGGTCGTGCCTCCCCCGGGCTGGGGATGGCAAACGCGCGGCGGCCCGGCGGGGTCCCGGCGGCAGGAAGGCGCGGAGGAGCTCCCCGGGGCTGTGCTCAGAGGGCCGCGCAGGGCCCGGCTGCTCGTGCGGCCGGTGAGCGCTCCCGCCCGCCGCTGTGTGCTCGGAGCAGCCGGGGCTCCCCTGCGAGGACAGCTGAGCTCACGGTGCTTACAGCGGGGGGGCGAAGTGCGGCCTGCCCGTGTCACACGGCGGGGAAGGAGCAGGGGCATGGCAGCGTCCTCCCCGTCAGCGGACGGTCTGCTGGTCGCGGGGCCCTCGCTCCGAAATCCTCTGAGGGAGGCAGTGCTCCCAGGCTGGGCTGTGCTGCCGCTGAGCCCGCTGCTGTTCCGCACAGGTGAGCCCTCAGCGTGCCAGCAGCGCGCAGCCAGCACCGAGCATGTTGTAAGGCAGCCCGCAGCACGTGGGATGGTGTCACTTTGTCATCCCACATCCTATCTCCTCCTCAGACCTCTGACCGAATGTCTGTGCCATACACTGCGATCAGGGGTGTGCCGTAGGAAACAGTCCTGCTACCTGCCACGGAAAATAGTCCTGTGTGCTGCCCGCAGGCCGAAAATGTGATAGCCCAGGTACAACACGGTGGGTTTGTAACGTCCCTGTGCTGTAGCAGACAGAAGTCTGGACCCTTACCTGATGCGAAGTGACGTGGCACAGCCTGGCTTGGTGCTAGCTGCTAGCAGAGGGAGGCTGGGCTTGGAATTAGGACTCTTCTATGGAGGGTGAGCTTAATTCACACCAAGAGCAAAATCATCAAATCAGGAGAAAAGGCGACTGGGAAGGTCTGAAGGTCTGCACGTGCAGACATGAACGTACATAGAAGCTTCCAGTTTCCATGAATTACTCAGACATCTCTGCTTAAGGCCTCCCAGCAGGTGCCACTGAGAGCTTTGGTGCTTCCTAGCGCTCCTCTGTTCACACTGACTGCTGTGGGCCTCCTCTAAATTTTTCTCATAAAAAACTGAGTTATTCTGCAATGACAGGTTGTTGTGGGGTGATGGATATTTGTGTGGATGAGGAGAGCAGACTTGCCTGCTCAGGGAAGTGCTGTCTCGCTGGGGTCATCTCGCACCCATTCGTAACCGCAGGTCAGTACGTGCCCCGATGTCCTTGGTCCACCTCAGTGCGGTTTGCTCTGTGTGGCAGGGTTGCTTTGTGTATTTCACTGCGACTTCCCCTAGCTCCTGTGCTTGCTTTGCCAGTACCGAGTTACAGACGGGGAGGCAGATTCTGCGCGCATCGTGTTGCACCAGCTTTGTACGGCGTTCATCGATTTTCCACCGGATAAAACGCAAGCCTGCAGACGACCAAGGTCGGGCGCTCGGGGGCAGCCAGCTCGGTGCTGGGGGCGCAGCGGGGGGGCAGCGGCGGGGAGCCGGGCTGCCGGGCTGCCCAGCGCCTCCCCGGACACGCCGCGGGGGTTTCTCCTCGCTCGGGGCCGCCCTCGGCGTCGCTGGCCGGGGCCGGGTGGCGCAGCCCCCGCTCGTGCCCGCACCGAGCCCCCGGCCCCGGCGCTCGCTCGGGGGCGAGGAGGGCGCCGAGCCCCGGCCCCGCCGCAGGGACGGACCCCGCGGGCGGCGGCAGCGCCGGGCCTGCACTGACCCCTAGCGGCCCCGGCAGCTCCGGCGGGCGGCAGCGGCTCGGCCCGGCGCGCAGGGGGAGCTTCGCCTCCCTCCCAGGGCGGAGCTGCCCTTGCCCCCAGTGCTCGTTACCTGCGGCCCCGCCGCAGTGCCGCCTGCGTGCACCCACGGGCAACCCAGCGAGGAGCTCCGCAAAGGGGCGGCGGGCTGAAAGCCAGAGGGTTTCGATGCATTTAATGCTAGCTTAACATTTCCACAGGGGCTTGGAAATATCTCACCTGCAGGGGTATTTGCAGGAGGTACATAATGCAATTTTCCCAAGGAGCTCCTGCTCGGCACCACTCGCTGAGGACGGCCAAAGGGCTGAGCAGGGCTCCCTGGGGCGGCCTCGGGCTGGGAAATAACGGGGCCAAATGCAGCAGCCTCGCCTGGGTGTGCCGGCCCCAAGGGGAGACCTGCCTGTGGTCAGCACGGTGCTGGCAGCACAAGGCGGCAAATGGGAGATGCCTGATTCATTAGTGTGTGGTTCCTGTGAGATTGTGCCATTTATTTATTTTTAAACCTAATTGTTTTAGATTTTTTTTTCCTAAAATAAATTTTGTTTTCATTCTTTAGATCTCCCAGGCCTGCAGAACCAGGTGTGCTGGACCAGGGCAGGCTGGTTCCCTGGCTCCAGGGCAGAAGGGAGAGCCTTGGCCTCTCCTGCACCCGTTCTGTTCTGCATGGCCCTGTCGCTGCTTCCTTGCCTGGCCCCTGCCAGGGATCGAGCGCTGAGAGAGAAGCCAAGGGAGCACCAAGGGATCGGAGAAGGCTGCGGCCCTCCTCTGCTGGGGGCTGCATAGGCCAGAGGGAGAGGGCTTGTTTGCTCTCGGGCTCATTAAAATCTGATGGTTTCAGTATAAACAATTGCCTCGTCATCATTTCAGCCAAAGCATCCAGCTCAGGACAAAGTTACTGGCCCTGCCACAGATGCTGCTTCCTGCAGCCAGCAGGCTGCCAGCCGCTGAATGCTGTCCTGGTACTGCAAGTGGTGGACACAGCCTGCTCGGGTGCACTGCTTCTGGGCTCCCCCTGAGGGAGGGTCACTGCCCACACGCACAAGACCCCGGCTGAATCCTTGTGTGTGACCCTGAGAGAGCCACAGGCTGTGCAGCCACCAGAGCACCACGCTGCTTTAGTGAGGGTCAGCTGAGACAAAGGTGTTGATGTGTTCCAGGTGGGCTCAGCTCCTGCAGGAGTGGGACTCTGCAATTGCCAGTAAAAGGGACTTACTTGGGCTATTAATGTTACTTAATTTGAATGAAGCTGCTGGATCCTAGCAACACCTGGCAAACACCTGGCAAATGATAACTTGCAAAATTTTGTTCTTACAAATCAGAAAAGTTAGGATTTAGGGCCAGAACATCCCTTTTGTGAAACAACTTTTAGTGTGATTTGAATCTCATTGAAATAATATCTAAAAATAGCTCCAATTTGTTTCCTAAGCACCAGGGGCCATCCGTAACTGTGCACACCCAGCAGCTCGCAGGGACTTCAGACAGCACGTCAGGACCAGACACAGGGCAGGTTTTAGCCTCGATTCTATGGGAAGATAATTTTCATGCGACGTTCCCAGGCTGCACACATGCAGATTCTGTTGGTTATGTGTTGGTTTCCGAGGATGAACGAGGACAGGAACGGAGCCCGTTCTCAGAGGGCTCGGGGCAACCCCAGCCTGCACAGGGAGCACAGCCGGGACCCCCGGGGCTTTGCAGCGCTCGGTGGGGACTCGCTGAGCGCCGGGGGCCGGGACGCTCCCGTTCCCTGGGGGCCACGGGTGGGTTCGCCGGGGAGGACCCGCGGCAGGACGTGTGCGCGCCCCCGCTGCCGGTACCGCGTGGTGCCCGCACGGCCCCGGGGCGGCCGGCGGGGAGCGGCCCTGCGGCTGCTTTACGTAACGGGGCCGCCCGCCGGGGCACCGGGCCGGGCGCGGGGTGCCGGGAGCGGCGCCAGGGGGAGCGCGCAGGGCCGGGCCGGGCCGCTCCGCTCCGCACCGCCCAGCCCAGCCCAGCCGCGGCGCTGCACCGCGCTGCCCGCAGCCGGGACCCGCACCGGGACCCGCACCGGGGCGGCCCGGCAGCGGCATGGCCTCGGGCAAGGCGGCGGGGGAGCGGCGGTGGGAGCTGGTGCGCTGGTGAGTGGGGGTCTGCGGGAGTCCCGGCGCTGGGGGCCGCGGGAGGTGTTCGGGGGTCCCCGCAGTGATGGGGCTGGGCGGGGGTTCCCGCGCACGGCGGGGAAGGGGGGGGGGCACTTTGCGCGGTGGTCCCAACTTGGGTGTGCGGGGCAGCTCCCGGTGCTGGGGCGGGCGGGGGCAGGCCGGTGCTCCGCTGGGTGGGGGGCACCCAGCCCCTCCCGGCGCGGCGGGGGTCGCGGAGCACTCCCGAGGGACACCGGCGGGGACACGTCCCCGGGCAGGGAAGGGGCAGCCCCGGGCTGCAGATGTTCCGGGGGCGTTCGGCGTTTGGGGCGCAGCGGAGGCAGAAGAGGGTCTGGGACCCAAAGAGGTTTGCTATCCGGGGAAATGTCCCAGCCCGGCATGGGAGAGGCGGGGGACACCAGCAGCACCCTGGTCCCACGCACACCGGGCTGTTGTGGCTGCCACTAGGATGTCTCGGGACACACATGGGTGTTTGGGAAGCATCGTGGCTGCTGTCGTGGGGGTGAAGGGGTGCTGAGGCGGCCGTGGTGCGTGGGAACCCCCTCCTTCTGCCGGGGCTGGAGTGCTCGGAGCAGCTGGGACAGGCTGACATTGGAAACAAGCTTTCTCTGTATCTTTTCGTTTTTAATTGTGTAGTTTGTGACGTCCAAAGCGTGTGACTTTTGAGCAGGGCGCTGTAGCCATGCCAGGCTGTGAATGGAGTGGCTTCGGGTGACAATGCCCTGGTGACGCGGGAACTGGGAGCGGGCCCAGGGCTTGTCCTCATGTCCCAGCTGTGGCTGGGTGTCCCGCGAGCCTGGGCAACAGCCAGAGTGGGAGTCATTGCAGGGTTATTATAAAGATTTTTTTTCTTCTTCTTCTTTTTTCTTTTTCTCCTCCCCTTGGCAGTCCAGAACACCTTTTCTTGCACACTTACACACAAAGTGTTGTAATGGCTGCTTTGCTTGGCTGTTCTGCCATCCCTCTTTTTCTTCTCCTTCCTTCCCCCAAATCCCTCTGGCTTGCCTGTCAGTGCTCTTTGCAGCACTATTACATGCAAGAGCTGTCAGGGAGCACTGGGACTGCACTGCCCTTGCTTCCTTATACCAAGAAACCCGGCAGGTCAGCTTGTCCTGGAGACTCGCCAGGAGCCTCCCTGGCTTATTTCTGCTGGGGCTGTGCCCTCCTGATTGCCCTTCCCTCTCAGCTTCTGTTTGTCCCAATTAATGGGCACAGGAAGTGAAATTCCAAGTGTGTGTGTGTGTGTGTCTCCAACCAGTGCTACAGAGGTTTTAAATAATTAATCACTCGCTGATGAAATTTCATATTCAGAGGCAGGCGTGTGAAGTGCAGCTGGCTGTGGGGAGGCAGGCAGCAGAGTTTCCCACTGAAAGATGGGAACAACTGCAGTTACAGACATCTTGCTCACGTAATGGAGAACCCACACCTCTTTAATCAAAATAATAACCATTGATTCATCGCTTGAATACTATTTAATAAGCTTCAACATCTGGCCTGACATTCAAAACAATGTTAGAAAGGCATTAGTCTGCTCTGGGAGCTGGTAACAGCGCTGGGGGCTTGGTGTGCCTGCGGGCAGGGCGGGGGGGGACGCATGGCACTGGGGCTGAGCAGCACTGAGAGAGCTGAGACCACCTCGGCCCCAGGGTTTCATAGTGAAATGTCCTGCACTGCTCTGGAACTGTTTGCTCTCTGCTTCTCTGCGCGTGGCTGTTACGAGCGGCCCCCGGTTCCCTTGGGGCCACTGCTGGTGGCAGCAGGGCCAGGTGCGAGGGTGGCCGGGGGGTCCCTGTCCCTGAAGGTGCCCGGGAGGAGAGCCCTGCCCGAGCCGTGGCAGCGTGCCCGTGGGAACAGCGGCTGCTGGGCGGGGGGACCCCACAGGGAGGTGGTCAAATGGGCAGTAATTTTGCTGCTTTCATTAAGGAACACAATATTATTACTATTATTGTCTCACTTGCATCCTTAAACAGCATTTCAGAGCCAGTTGCTCCCTGCGTCCTGCATCTCCCTCTCTCAGCCATCCCGCACTAATGAATATTTCAGTCTGTCTTGTTGTTATTTTTAGGTACGTGAGAGAGGGCCGGTTTCGGATCGAGGAGAGGACGCTGACGGCTTTCCAGTGGCTGTACTCGCCGCAGCAGCACCGCATCGTCAGCCGGGCAGACCTGGGCTCGCCCAGCAGGTAAGGGGGGCGCGGGAGGCACGGGCACGGCCCCTCACCACGAGCTCCTGCAGCGTGGCTAGAGGTCTCCTGGGTCTCAGCCTCTGTTCTGGGGCCCTGCAAGTGTCTGAGTGTGCTGGGGCCTACTTCAAAACAAGGCTCTGGGAGCGGTGGTTGCAGGCAGGAACCTGGTGTGAGCACGCCTCTGGTTCAGAGCGGTGGAAAGGACAAACTGCTGCCTGCCTCCCCAGGCTCCCTTCTGCAAATCCCCTGCCTTTGGTTGGCACATCACCTTCTGAGGACCTGCTTTATGCATATAACACACCTGGGTTTTACTGTACAAACTGGGAGCCAGGGGCTCTGAACCGTAAGTGGTCCCTCTGAAAAGTATTGGTTCTGGTACCACAATTTCATTCAGTGCTTAAACTTTTTCCTTCAAAACTCATTGCAAATATGGCTTAGAGCCATGTTCTGGGGATGTGCCATGGCTTTTTCTGCCTCGGATGCACATGCATTGCTGTCGTTTTAGATCTGAGTGTTTGGTGATAAAACGCCATTAACATAAAAGCCTCGTGGGCCTCCAGAAACGTATAGTGCAGTGCCTGTTTTCCTGCTTGTTAAGAGCACTGGAAAACACACACAAAAAAAGTCCAAACCACCTCCCTGGCTGGCTACATGGCTGAAAGCTTTTCCCTCTGTATTGCAGCAGCAGTTCTGCTACGAGAGCCCCTAAGAGCCCTGAAGCACTTACCTGCCCAGAACAGCCGGAGGGGAGCAGGGGGGGCCGTGGGTGCCCCGGGGCTCCTCTCCCACGGCCCCTCGCAGCGCTGGGCCCTGCTGTAGCGGAGTGCAGGAGGTGCCTGGCTCTCAGCGCGAGCTGCTGCTGCCAGCTGGCTCCTGGGATAGTGATTCCTTTGCTCTGTGAAAAAAATCCAAATTACCATGCTGGCTATTGATTTTTAACTGTTTTTTTGCAAATTGCTGTCAAAGTTCGCATTAATCTCACCACTGAGGTGTGTATATTACACGGACTTAAGTGCATGTAATGTGATTTATAATTCGTGTTAAGTGCCACTGGAGTTGATTCCACCGGATCTGTTTCATTTTCCCAGTGGGCTGGGAAGTCCCCTGGAGAGCTCGGGAGGTGCAGGAGGGGCAGGCGCTGAGCTCTGCTCTCTGGGGACAGGACCCGAGGGGACGGCACAGAGCTGGGACAGGGAGGGTCAGGCTGCTGCTGGGGGAGGTTCTGCACCCAGAGGTGGTCGGGTCTGGGGCAGGCTCCCCCGGGCAGTGGGCACAGCCCTGGCACCAGCGTGACCCGGCTGTGGGGCTCGGGCTCGCTGTCACCTTCTCCTCTGCCACGTCTGTTGGAAGGCAAAGACACACAGGAGGCGGCGGCTGCCCACGGTGAGCAGGGTAACCACTCAGTGCGTCCAGCGCTCCTTCCTTAGAGCCGTGTTTTAGGCAGGTTCCCACCGGCAATAAGCAGTTAACGAACAATTACACTGACAATTAAAATACCTGTCCCGTTGGCCTGAGCTCCCATGGTGGCTGAGGCAATGTACCGAAGTGTTTGTGCCAGACTCTGCCACCGCACCCGCACTCCTCCGCGGCCACCCCGAGCCTGCTTCGGGGCAGTGCTTACGGTGTGGCCGCAGCGAGCCTGCTCTGGGACAAGAGCAAGGAGTCAGCTGCCTGTTGGGGATGTCTTTAGGCCTGCTACTGATCAGAAGTGCCTCTGGCAGGATGAAATAGAAGTTCTGTTGGGGATTACGCAGTCAGCAGTGCCATGCAGAGCACCCTGAAGGGGAGGGAGGCTGTAACACGGCTGAAGCCTGATGGCACCGCCGTCCTCTTTGGTGGGCAGGAGCGAGATGCTCACCTCGGTGCACCACGCACTGCTGTGGGGGCGTCGCTCAGGGACTGTTTTAGTGCCCCGGGTGGCACAGCAGTGCCAGGGTGCTCAGCCGCATTGCAGGCTGTCACATTAGTTATCGTCACGTCAATTGGATCCGGGTCTTTATGTTGCGTTTGCTTCTTTTTCTGTTCATGATGGTAGTGGCACAGCTGAACGAGAGGATGGGTGATCCATTGGAAGGCTTAATCTAACAGGTGTTTCATTATTTTTATTATTTATACAAATTAATGGTCTCACTCGAGCAGCATGTAAGGAAGGATGAGAGCATGCAGCCCGTTCCCTGCTGGCTTTTTCCTTGTCCTGGTACCACAAATGCAGCGCCGTGTGGGGCAGCAGCACAGCGCCCTGCAGGCAGTTCCCGTGGGACACTTTGCTCTAACAGCACGCTGCGGGACGCCCACGCTGTGCTTTGATATCACGCTCTTGTGTCTTTTGCACTCATTTGGGCTGGGATGCTGGAAGTGTTCCTGCACCAGCTGCTGGGGAGCACCATGCTGGGTATGGGGCACACAATGGAGAGCAGCGCTGGGTGGCAGAGGCCGCTGTGGTTTTCATGAGCGGCGTGGTTCTCACTGACCTGGTGCCAGCAGGGACCTCCCCCCACGTCGCTGCTGCACCCCGGTGGGAACTGGCACGTCTGGGGGCGGGGGGCATGGGCAGGACTGCTGCCTCAGTAGCTGAAATCACTTCCTTGGGATTTATTGCTGTTAAACAGACATCAGTGGTGCCAAAAACGGGACTTCCATTGGTTTCACTAAGTCTCTTCAGAACCCAGTGGAACCAAAGTGACACAGCGTGTGATGATGGTCCAGGGGCATCCCATGGGTTGTGCTGGATAACAGGAGTGTGGTGCTGTGGCAAGTGCCCTGCGAGGCAGGAAGGGTGGCCCTAAACCTGTCCCCATTGGCTGGAATAGGAATTCTGCCTTCCAGTTCAGTGGATCCAGATTTTAGCCCTAGAAACTCTTGCCTGGTCCCAGCCTGTGTCTGTCTTCAATTCAGCCATAACAGATGAAAGGGCTCACACATAAAGGCTGAGGTCTGTTTTGCAATTGAATCCAAATAATTTTTTTCTCCATTTTTTTCCTCTCCAATAGCCTCCCCTGCCTTCCCCTCCCGCCAGCCCTTTTGCCCTGAAAGCCCCAGGGAGGTTTTGGAACGATCCCCAGCTTTCGCTGGTGGCTGTCACCCCAGCGGCGCTGCAGAAGCCCCCGGTGAGCGCCGGCTGCACACCCTGCCGAGAGCCCGCTGCCTCCGGACCTCGTCCTCCCCTTGGGGCAGGGACGCGGCCCCAGCCCCGAGCTCGGTGCTGCGGGGGCGAGGCGTGCGGCACCGGGGGGCTGCGGGCGCGCAGCCGTGCCCCGCACCCGCTCTGCGCAGCGCGGCCGCCGGCCCCTCCTGGTCGCGGTGGCGGCCGAGCCCCGCCGCGAGGTGAGCGGAGCCGGGCGCAGTCCTCGGGAACGGCGCTGCGATAGCTGCAGCTGCGCTTCGGGGCTGCCGTGGGGTGGAGAAATTCCCTTTCCCTGCGTTTATCCGGCGCTGATGCTTGGCGTGTTAATCTTGCACAGAGAGACCAGCCGGAAAATCAAGGTAAGATGCTTCTGAATCTCTCTAAATCTGAACTGTCATCACGATGTACAGCAATATTTAAATAGCATGTGGGGACTAGAATATAGGCAAGTATGGTGAGCCTTTAGCAGAAAATATTAAATCTGTATTTGTCTGGTTTTACCCTGGATGGGCTTGCCTGGATGTAAATGTGAGGCACAGCTGGGAGATCTATTGTTGAAATGCCTTACAGTTCTCGGTTTCTGTTTGCATTTAAAGATGTAAGGACTTCTTCAGGCATGTAGACTTTCTGTGTCAGGCATGGGGACGGGGAATATCCTGCTCGTCAGGAACGTGCGAGCTGTGTGCTCGCATGTGGCAGTGTCTCGGCGGGGTGACTGCCAGTGCTTTTGTTAAATACTGAAAATTCAAAGGAGGCAACTCCAGAGAGCTTTTTAGTGCCCTGCTTGTATCTGTCTCCGGGGGATTGCGATGGCTGGTGTTTGCCCCACTGCTGGTGGGGCTGGGGGGAAGGTTGCACTCCTGCCTTCAGCAGGTCACCTCATTTGCCAATGAGCCCACGATATTCTGTACATTTGACAGAAATAGGACATGGGAAGAGATTGTTCTCACCGCGTCCCTTTGCTAGCCTAGGGCACCCTTTGCTGGGGTAACCCTCCTCCCCTCTGCTTTTGAGCAAGATCTCTTGCTTATCTCTGCCAGACAAGAAAGCTCCATGTCTGCTCCGCAGGCAGGGGCAGAGCACTGTGTCTTTATCCTGCTCATCTCTGCAGGCAGAGCGCGAGTGGCAGCCCAGTGTGGGAGCTGACAGCGGGGCTGATAAGGGCTGCGCGAGCCTGTCGTTTGCATCCCTGGTGTACGCAGGACATGAGATGAATCCTGCTGGCTACTGTCGTATTTCCTCATCTTTTCCATGCTCCAGCCTCTGCTGTTTTATTTAAGATTGCTTGTTGCTTTAGCAGCACAAGGGACATAATATCTGTCCACACGGAGTGATGTATTGAGGGTTGGAAACGAGCCAGTGAGTCTAAATTCAGATGCAACAAGAAGTGTGATTCCAGACGGCAGGCTCACTCTTGGCGTGCACCAGCTTTAACTAATATTTCTTTCTCCCTTTGCAGCTGATTCTTCCCAAAGGGCAGTTCATGATGCCCATAGCAGCAAAGCTGCTCCCCTCTGCTGATATCTGTTTTATCATCCTTCCTTCCTTCCTCCTTCACCACTAAGCCTATCTGTGTGGTAGCAGGGTCCTGGGGGCTGCTCAGAGTCCATCTGCTTCTGCTGCCTCTCTTCTACCTGGCGTCGGGCTGCTCTGTTTGTCATTAGTGGCTGCTGTGGAAACAGGAACAGGACTTCAACAGCAACACTACCAGGAGGAATTTTTTCCAGGAGCTAAAAACAGCTCCTTCTCCCAGACCTCTCTGCAGTTTCATGGGGGTAGATGAATCCCTGCTCAGACTTCACATCTGCCTCCAAGTTGGATGCCAAGCCAGAAAGAGCTGTTTCTTGGTTCTGATTTGAATCTAGCCCAGATATTGCAAAACCCACCCAAAATGGTGGAAAAATACAGGTGACGTTGGCAAGATCTAGCAAGGTTTTGACAAGCTTGTGTCCAAATCTGGAGTGTGTTGTTTGCAATATTTAGATGGAGCCTTGCACAAGCTTGGCCTTGAATCTGGGTGCTGATTGCTGCCTACACCTGACCCGGTGCCAGCGCATGTTGGCTCCAGGCAGCTGCTCCTTAACCATCTGCTCCGGGGGTTCGGGGAGCGGGGCAGGCGTGGGGCTGCTGCGAGGGCTGGCGGTGCGCAGCGAGGGCACCCGTGGACTCCCCGCTCCTGCGGCAGCGCCCCGTGGGACGGCTTCACGAGGGTGCTGGGCGTCGCTGCGGGCTGTTCCTTAGTTCTGTTAGCAGGGAGCTGTTCCAGGGGTTCTTTGTATTAAAGCTCATAAACCTCCTTGTTCCTAGCCGAAACACGCTCGGGTCTATCTAGGCCTGTGCTTTCCTCCCACCCCGCATTTTGCCAGTCCTGGTTTTCAGTGTAAGCAGTTCTTTTTCTGTCTTGCCACAGTTTCTTCACAGACTGGTGGCGCATCCCCTGCCAGCCGGCTGTGTCAACTGGGCTGAACGCTGCTGCTTTCCTTGGCCCCCTTCGTGTTGCTGTGCGGCCCCTCCGGGTGGCGGGGTGGCGGGCTCCTCCCCGCGCTATGGGCACCAGGACAATTTGGGGGAGAACAGCAGGAACTGGGGTCTGACAGGTTTTGCCCTAACACGTCCTCCCTCAGCAAGGCCACGGAACGTTGGGCAAACAGAGGAGCTCTGCTCCTCGTGGCACCAGGGCCACGGCACAGCCGCATGGCAGACGTTGGGGTGGCCGCGGGGGTGGCACCGGGCACGGGGCTGCACGGTGGGGATGCGGTGGCAGCGGTGCCTGCCCGGCCCTGTCCTGCCCTGCACGGGGACTGGCGGGCGCTGGCAGCAGCCTGCACGTGGGCTTCCCTCGCACAATGCTCGTGCATTTGTGGGCGCAGAAAGCTTCGTGCTGGGTGCCCTGGGAAGGCACTGCCCCTGGGCGCAGGGGACTGCTGCTTGTCTGAGGCATCCTCCTGGGGGCTGAAATGGGCAGGGGGTGCTGCAGCTGGGGGGTAGGGGCAGACACGCAGCACGTCCGTGTGCTTGAACTGGTTCTTCCTAAAGGGCGAGTTTCTGTGGGGAATTTCATCTCCTTGCTAGCAAGATGGAGATCTGAAATGCATGAGCCTGAGAAAACCAGCTGCTCTGTGCGCCAAGAGGTTCAAGTTCATAGTGGGCCAGGAATAATTACTGAGAGACCGGAGGTCTGTGCGATGGCCTGGGTCTCAGCTATCACAGTGCTGCGAGCAGCACCCGTCTGCAGTGAAGAGCTGGGCAGGGCGATGCTGGGACACTCCAGCTGCTGGCGGGGACCTGCCCGGGCCACCGGGAACGTGCCTGGGGCAAGCTCTGGGCTAGGGCAAGCTCCTTGCTGCAGCTGCCTGCAGAGTGATGTGTTGAGTGGTGGCTGCTTGGAAGAGCACTTCAAAGCCACTTTGGTAGAATTGACAACAGGCAATCGCATCGCTTGGGGTGCAGGGACGAGCCTCTGAGCTGTCAGCTGCAGTGAATGGCTTCAAAACCGTGGAAGCTGTGCTGGAGCGTGGGCTGTGACGAGTTGTGTGGGGCCTCAGTGCCTGCAGGGACGAGACCCACGGGCCTCACCCTGCACTCCATCTGCTGTCCACACGGGAATGATGCAGGTGGAAAACGAGCTCCCGAACCCAGCCCTTGGCACCTCCATCCCTGCCGCTGGTGCCCTGTGCCACGCCGCTGGTGCCCTGTGCCGCACCGCTCGCACGCCCACGCGGCCCCAGCTGCACGGCCGGGGGCTGCCCGCACGGCCTCCCTCTGCCCCTCTCGGTGTTTTCTCCCTGTTGTCTATTCCTTAGGCTGGGGGGTACTGAAACAGAGCGGCCTTTTAAGCGTGTGAGAAGGGCAGCCACTAATTTACATGCTGAACTTCCTCTTTGTTTTCTGGCCAGTTGAGCATTTTGCTGGGAATCAGCTCTCCATTTCTGCGCGCGTGTGTGCAATTGTTGCTCTGTTTTGCAGGCTGGTCCTCCCAGTTAAACCCCAGATGTAATGAGCCTTCTCTAATGAGTTTAACAAATGGGCTTTAGATAAACAGGCTGCGCGGCTCCGTCCCTCCCTGGTTGCTGCCTGCTGTTCCTGGTGAACACAGCGTCAGCTCCACCTGACCGCCGCAGCAAGCGGCCCCGTGGCTGCCGCAGGTGCCGGTGCTCCCCCGGGGGTCTCTGTGCCTGGCTGCCCCGGGGGTCTCTGTGCCTGGCTGCCCTCTGCCTGGTAGCAGAGGTCTCCTTCGGGGGGATGAGCAGCGCTCCCCCCCCGCTTGCCGTTGGTTTCAGCAGCAGTGAGAGCGCGGTGGCAGCTGGTTAATGGTGCAGACCTGTGGGCTATCGAGCAGGAAACAGCCTCCTTGGAAAGCAAGGTTTAAAACCCCAGCTTGTGGGAAACTGCTGTTCTAGGCTTTGAGTTCCCCTCTTCATTTTACTTTACCACAAAGGAGAGAAAACACTGTTAAATATACTCCATGTACTGAGTCAGAATTAATTCGGACTCTGTTTTCCTTTGCTGTGTATGTCGAGGCTGATGATATGCACAGCGTGTTCTTCCTGCCAGGACAAAATCTAATATTTCTGGGTGCCCACAACCTTCCTTAGAATCATAATGGAAAGATGAATACCCTCAGTGCACCGCATACAATATTAAAACACTAATGATGCAATCAGTCTCTCTTAGCCCGAACAACAAAGGGAAGAATTATGCTGCCCTTCCTGGGCAGAACTCATCTCTGGCTGCGTGGGCTGTTTGCTGCCGAGACGATGCCTGCAGGGACACGGTGCCAGCCCTGCCCTGCCCGTGCCGGGGGCTCGTCCCTCGCCCGGGTAGCGCTGTCTGCGCTGAGGAGCCGTACGAGCACCCTGTGCCTGCTCCCAAGCATCTCACCAGCGGTTGCAGTTCCTATTTTTCTATTTTTTGTACCTAAAATCTGGTCTGCCCCTAGCCTGCAGCAGCCGCCAGATCAGCTCTCTGTGGGCCTGGAGTGGCTGGTGGGGTTTGTGCCCCACGCTGCAAAGCACCCTGCAGGCTGCAGCCCCACCGCCAGCGGTGCTCAGCCACGCTGGAACCAGGCGGCCTGGCTGCTGCGCCCCCACGCTGCTGTCCCCGGGCCCCTCGGACCCAGGCTCTCCATCCTGGTGAAGGTTTTTGGGCTGGTGCCGCTCTGAGCTGCCCCCTCCACGCGGCTCAGCCTCGACAGCGCGGCCCCTCCACATCACCACCCGCAGCTCCATGGCCCCGGGAGGGCTGCCTGCTGCGGCCATCGGCTCCAGCACGTGCTGGCAGCGTACTGCCTCTTGTAAACAACACCACAACCCCGCAGTTTGTGCTCATAAAGCTTTAATGCCATGCACTTGTCAGCATGCTGTTATTACCGCAGCCTCTTGCTCCCTCCCCTGTCTTGCTCCTTTGTTGTGCACGCTTGGTGTGTGCGACGGAGCCACCCAGAGCTCGGGCACCTCCTGCCCGCAAGGCCCCCGTGGCTCCGAGCAGATGGCAGCGGCTCCAGGGGGCAGGACGGGGAGCGTGCCAGGTAGCTGTGATGCCTGGTGCACCAGGAGAGCTTGGCTTTATTCGTGTGCTTGTTAACAACTTGATTCACTGCTGCCAGCTGCACAGCACCTCCCTCGTCCTCTCCAAAGGCAGGGGCAGGGACGCAGCGCTCACGGCCTCAAGCGGAGCGGAGCAGATCTGGGCCTCGGTGGTGAGTCAGGCGCGATGTGCTCTCCTGGTTTTGTCAGAGACCCCTTGGGAAATTTTAATTTTGTCTCATGCAGATGGTACCAAGGAGGCATCTTCCCCCAGGCTTTTGTTTCCTAGATTTGGCTGATCAATTATGATTTGGCTGCATCTGCTCTGAAAGGAGGAGTTTTCTTTTTTTTCCTCTGTTTTTTGAGCCCAACTGTGTGAAATACCTCAGAGGGAAGAGGCAAAGCAAGAGAATGAGTGTCACTGCAGACAAACTGCTCTGGCCGTGCTCCAGCAGGCGACACGGTGCTGGCAGGTGCCTCGTGGCCTCCTGCCTGGGGCAGGTGCTGCTGCGGTCCCGCTCCGTGAGCGGGTGGCGTGCCGTGGGGATGCAGGATGCTCACAGCTCCGATGTGAGGTGGCTGGAACAGGGTGGCTTGTTGGGATGACTCTGAGCTCTGCTTGGCCCAAATGCCCATTTCCGTGTATCTGCTGGAGCTGGTTTGACTGCTGAATGTAGAGGTCTCTAAACTAATATTCAAAAAAATTGACGTGTGTCTGTTCCCTCCCGGGCTGCCCGACGCTCGCTGCGCCGCTTCCCTGCAGCCCTCGCTGTTTACGCGATGCCTCCTACGGCTCTGAGCCAGCGAGTTCACACGGGGACTGAAGTGGCAGGACGAGATGCACTAATTGGTGCTTACAGCACTGCAAGAGCATGCTTTTAAATGAAGAGCTGCCTGCTTTCCCTTGCTTTCCAAGCTGTTTGTGGTGTGACGTGGCTATAGGTTGATGCTTCCTATCGCTGCTGTCGCTACCTGCCGCTGCACCGGTATCTGCAGGGCGAGCTGGAGCTGCTGCAGCTGTGTTTGATGCACTGCAGAGCTCAGCCATGCGGGAAGCTCCCTGCTGTTATATTCAGGCGTGGAAATTGTGAGCAGCTCAGGAGAGCTGGGCCGAAATCCACTGGTGTATGTGTAAGCGATGTGACCTAGGGGAAGCTGAAGGGAGCAGATAACGTTGTGCTGCTGCTCTTGCAAAGCTTTAATGTGGAGTATGAGGTTGGAAGCGAATGTGCTCCCCACAAATGTGTTCTTCAAATGCTTCATGGTACCTAAATTGCAGCATTCAAGCAAGCAGCATGTTTTGGATTTTTTCTTTTCTTTTTTTTTTTTTTGTAAATGTCTTTAAGAGCTCTAAAATGCAAAGGATTTCCATCATATTTCATCCCTTTCAGGAGAGATTGCTGTGGGCAGGAAAGTGGGAGTTGGAATGGCTGGAATTCAATCCTAGCTTTTTCCCTGGATGTTATTTCTCTCTCCAGCCCTCTAGTTCCCCCCTCCTTTCACACATCAGGCAGAATCCAAATGCCTCTCGATGTAACGCTCTCGGGTGCTCGGAGGAGAGCCTGGCTGCCGGCAGTCCCAGGAGCCACGCCAGCGCCCGCTGCCCGGCTGCCCCAGGCCGAGGGGATGCTCCCTGTGAGCGCTGGGAGCGTGCTGCCTCACTGCAGTACAGGATGGGTGCTCATGTCAACGAGCCTTTGTGCTGAGGATGGGGAGCAGGCTGAAAGGGCTGTGGGTGCCCAGGGGCCGCGGCAGAGCCCCCCCATCTCGCCTCCAGCACGGGCTGTGCTGCGCCCGCGGTGCCCGAGTGCTGTTGCAGGACAGCCGCTTGTTTTCTTGGGACTTTGTCATTTATGGAAGCTCCGACCCAGCTAGAGGTCAGCATTTGCATTTAAATGGCTTTTCCGAAGCCTGGTTGTTCAAGGACTGTGTTTTTTTGGTAGTGGTGAGGCTGCAGATGTACGCTGCAGTTGTACCGGAGCTGGTGAGCAGCCCAAGGAGAGAAAACCCAGGTGGCAGCTGCCTGGTGGCCAGGTGGAGCGGGGTGGGACAGCCCCCGTGGGTGGTGCTGCCGCAGGGCAGGAGTCTCGGGCTGGGCCGTGGGAGCTGGAGCAGAATCTGCCAGGGAGCTCTTCTCTGCAAGAGGAGAGGCAGTGGGGGCTTTGATTCCTCAGACTCAGTGCTTTTGGTGGGATTTCCCGTGAGCTGCACGGGTGGGTCAGGGTGCCCTAGTGAGACAGCCCCGCAGCTCCAGGGGCAGCAGCTGCGGAAGCCGCCTGTGGTCGGGAGACGTTGGCTGGTGCCTGTGAGCGCGACGCCCTGCACCGGGGCCCGCCGGGTGACGCTGTGCAGCTCCTGCCGTTAGGAGAAATACGATATTTGCAGCGTAAGGTTGTGAAAAGCCTGAGGCCAAAACCAAAAACAACAACAAAAAAGGAAATGACTTTTTCTGGTGTGTGTGTGCATGCGCCTCTGTGCGAGGCGGCCGACCTGGAGGCGTCGGGGTCCCCCGCCCTGGCACAGCAGGCGCTGCCGGGAAGCGCGGTGGTGGCCGTGCCGTGCGGGCGTGCTGCCGGCCCTGCTGCGTCCCCCTGCCCGCGGCACCCGGCGGCGCCGAGCAGCCACCATGTTCCACAGAAAGCGCAGCGTCTCCTTCGGCGGCTATGGCTGGTGGGTGGCTTTCGCTTCAGCACCCTGCTCGCTCGCGGCTTTTCTTCCCTCTTTGGCTTCTCCGGGGCCATTCGGGTGAGGAAGCACTGTGGGGCCCTGCCGGCACAGCCCTGCTCGCTGTGTGGGGCTGAGCACACCGCGTGAACGCCGGGCAGGACGCGCTTCTCCTGGTGCCCTCGGGGAGCCCAGTGTGGCACCCACGGGAGCGTGCTGCGGTGCCCGGGGGAGCACCCATGGGGCTCATGGTGGGTGAGCACCGGTGGGCACGGCACACGCAAGGGCACCCCGGGGCTCTTCCTCCCTGGGTCATCCCTGCACTGTCCTTGCACAGAGCACCGCGGCAGCCACCTGCACCCTGAGCTCAGCAGGGTTGTTTGGTTTTTGTGTCCCTTTTTCTCAGAGATGTGTTGATCTACAGGGAAAGATTTTAAGAAAATGGCTCTGTTCTTCCTCTGCACTTCCTTCACTTTTCCTCAGATACTTTTTGCCTGCTCCAAGTCTGTGCTGCCTGGTTAGGAACTGAAGGATGCCCCGACAACGTGGAGGTTGTTCAGCTGTTTGCACTCGGGCAGGACGCTCTCCCTCGCCGTGCCCGGCGGCTCTGCAGGCTGCGTTTGGCGGCTGCCCGCTGCCGCTGGCTCCGGGGCTGGGCAGCCCGATAGGCTCCGGCGGTTTTGGGAGGAGCGCTGGTGCCGGAGGATTTTGAGCTGAGCTGCTCGAAATGTTCTGGGGGAAATGCTGAGTAACTGAGATGCGATGTGGGACGGCAGCAAGCCTGTCAAGTGTCGGCAAAGTCTTCTGGCAATGCGTGTGCCTTACTGAAGTCGAGCATTTTGCTCGATTTTTTTTCCTTGATATAAAGATTGGAAGAAAGCATTCCAATTAACTTGTTGTAAACCTGTTTTGTGAAACTTGGGCTCGTTTTGTGGTGCAAAGAAATGGCAGCTTCTGGGATGCCTGGCCCCTTGCCACCGCCTTTTGGGGCGCTGGCTCTGGGGCCCTGACCACGCTGGGCTCATCCCTCGAGCTGCTGCTTGCTGACCACTTCCCCAGCTGCGATCAAGTGGCACAAGCGCAGACTGGAGCCCTTAGCTTCACCTTTGCAGGGTGTTTGGGGTAATCCAGGCTTCGCTTATTTGTTCTCCTTCTCTGCTTTGGCAGTTGCAGGGAAGAGATAACAGCTAACCAGAGAGTAACACAGGAAAAGTGTCATCTGCTGGCTGTTACGCGGCTGTGCTGCCGCTGGAGTACTGAGTGCTGGCTGGTGGGGGAGCAGGGTGCTGACTTTTTTTTAAAAAAAATATCAGGATCGGGTTCTGCATAGTGAGAAATTAAGGCAATGGGTATGGGAGAAGCCGTATTCCCCATGTGCTGCTGGGAAGGTCCCAGGTGAGGTGGGCAAACAAATTTCCCGGGGTCCCCTCAGGAAGATGCCCCTCGCAGTTGTGTGTTCCCTGCAGAGTGCCGTGCCTGGAGCTGGCCAGCTGGGTCTCGGCTGGCTCGGAGCGCACGCAGTGCTGCTGTCTGCAGGGCCTGCTGCCGCGGCAGGGGGATGCTGTGTGTCCGTGCCAGCCTCTCCTTGCAGCGTCCCCCAGCTCTGTGCCATCCCGCAGCCCCTCTGGAGGCTTACTGACGAGGCAGCAGCCTGCCGCAGCCGTGTACCTGCATCTCGGCATCTTCTCAGTCATTTCGGGTTTGCGGCCGACACGCCCTTCCTGTGGAAACCTGGTGAATAAGCATGAGAGGTGGCCGGGCACACCCAGGCACCTCTTTCTATGGGCTGTAGTTGCTATTTCCAGCCCTGAGCTGTGTGTGAGTTATTGTTATTTTTCTCTCTGACGGCTGCATCCGTTCCCACGGGGCCTCCGGAGCAGCGTGCCCGTCCCCGCAGCGCGGACGTGGCGATGGGCATCCAGGGGTGCGGTGCCACGGTCGGTGTCGCCCCAGCAGGTGCCGGGCCGCCGGCTGGGGTGTGCTGAGCCTCGGGGGGCTGCAGCCGGGCTCTGCACCCAGCCAGGGCACGGCCCCAGCCCCTCTGCGGGGAGGCCCTGCTGTGTCGGCTGCTCTGTCCTCCCGGGCACTGCTCCTGGCTCCCGGGGGGGCAGCGGCACCCCGAGTTCTGTGTGTGGGGAGGAGAGCGGGGGCCGTGTGCTGTTTCACATTGCCCCACCTCGGGAGGGGAGCGCTGCGAAGGGCCTGACCACGCTGCTCGCTCAGTTTAGTCATCTCGCAACTGTGGTTTCCCCAGCTGAGGGTTTTCTTTATTGTATTCTTTCTTCTTCTTCTTCTTCTTTTTTTTTTTTTTTTTCTTTTCCTTTCCTTCTCTCTCCATGAGGCACAATAACAGCAACTGATTTTTCTTCTCATGCTTCCTTCCTGAGGGAACCCAAACCGCTGGGCACAGCCCCGCTGCCAGCGTGGGCCCTGCAGGAGCCGTCCCCGCTCCCCCCAGCTCGCTGGCCCCATTACAGAGCTCAGCAGCAGCAATCTCACAGCAGCGTGCTCAGTGTTCAACCCGACTTAATGTTCAACAAGGTCTGTAGGCAGGCTGGTTAAACATTAAGCACTAGTAGCAGCTGGCCTGGGTCCCTGTGTACAAGCGGCAACGTGCCAGGTCTGTGGAAGCTGTGAGCACGGGCAGACGTCCGTGGGGTCCTACAAGGATGGAAGGGGCAACAGCTTCAGTCTGTGCTGCGGGCCGGGAGCCTCCCGCTGACCCACGTGCCTCTGGGCTCACCCGGTGCTCCTCAGGCACAGGGGAGCCCCCGCAGGTTTGGGGCTCTGCCCCTGCAGCCGACGGAGCAGGGCAGGGGCCAGGAGGCGCGGGGAGCGCGGGGGCTTTGCCCACGGGCAGCAGGGACGTGCCACGCGGGACCCCCGGTGCTGGCACAGCCCAGCCTGTGGCAGGGTGCAGGGGACCTGGCCCCACCGTGCCACCCGCCCAGCCCGGGAGCAGGGGGAGGTACGGCTGCTGCTGGAGGGGAAAACGCATTTCCGTGGCCTTGCAGCATCTTCTGTGATCGCAAGGCAGAGACCAGCAGTGGTTGGTTTGGTTTGGTTTGGTTTGGTTTGTGTTTTTTTGGTGCAGCATGTAGCAGACAACACAGAATTTGCAGTTACTGCCAAAAGACGTAATTTTGCACTTTGAGACATTACTATGATTTGCATTAATTAATATTAATATGGTTTTAATCCATAATAATTCTGTGGAGACAGGCGCTTATTACCAGCGCTAAATACAGAAGCGATGCGGCTCGGGACCCCAGCCCCGCAGCAGCCGGCCGGGCTGCCCTGTGCTGCTCCAGCTCCAGGGCTCGGGGCGGCTGCGGGCAGCTGGGCTGGGTGAGGTGGAGGTGGCAGCGCTGCGGGGACGGGATCAGGGCAGCGCTCACACAGCGGGGCAGCCCAGCCAGCTCTAAAGGTCGTGTGCCTTGCTGCACCTGGAGCCCTTACCCGTGGGACCGGGCTTCTTGGGCTGCAGGGCTGAGCTGCGGGGTCTGGGGCGATGTTCTGGTGTGCCTGTGTTGTCTCAGGTCTGTCGTCGTTAAGCCCGTGCTTTCTGGGAGGCTTGGGATCAGGGCTACGGGGAGAGCTTGGATGTGGATAAATGAATTTGGGAGTGCAATGGGAGAGGCAGACCTTGAGCAGAGCTAAGGGGGAAATACAGGAACAAGTTGGCCGGGGAGGCAAGGGGACGGGCTTCGTTCCTCGGGTCCTCAGGTGAACGTGGACACCTGAGGATGGGTCCCAAGGCTGGACAGCCCGTGCCTCTGTACCATCACCAGTAACGTGCTGCTCTGCTCTCTCCCCAGGATCGACAAGACGATGCTCGCCAGCCTGAAGATGAAGTGAGTACCACGCTTTTCTCTTATCAAGCCACTCTCCTGTGAAATGCATGGTGGCCAGCGATGGCTTAGAGCAGAGGGAGGATGCCCTGTCCCTAAAAACCAAGCAGCCAGCCAAACCCACCCCATACGCAGGGCAGGTTGGGGTGGCTGTGCCACAGCCGGGGGTCGGGGTGCCAGCCCCGCGCTGTGCCTGTGGCCCGGGCAGAGCGGAGCCGCGCAGGGCGGTGTGTCTGTCCCCTCCCCGTCTGCCTGCTCGTGGAGCTGCTTCTGTGCACGTCGCACAGCCCCTGCTCCTTGAAGTCTAAGGTGATGCATGCAGTGAGCGGTTATGGTCAACAGGATGACATGAACGCTGTGTTTTTAGCGGGTTTAAGGCACGCATGGTGGAATTCACAGGACGTTGGAGGGATGGGAACGGGAGCTGGCAGGGCAGCCTGCTGGCTGTAACGTCAGCAAGGTCTGGGTTCGCTCTGGTTGGGATTTGGATCTCGCAGTCCTGGGAGGGGGCAGCTCCTGGTGAGATACAAGGTGTGTGGTGCCCCTTACCCTGCTGTCCCCGTGGGCTGCTGGGGGAGCGCCGGCTGTCCCTGCAGGGGGCTGCTGCCCGTCCCCTCGGCTGGTGTGAGGGCACTGGGCAACGTGCCTGCGAAAGCTGTGCTTGTTCCGGAAAATAAGCTTGAACGTGGAATTTGTTCAGAGCAGGGGGTCTGAGCCAGCTCCACCCAGACAGCCCCCGAGCATCCCAGTGACTTGTTGCTTTGTCAGGGAATCGTCTTTTATCAGTGCAGCCGTGGCTCTCCTGGAGGTTTCAGTATTAAAGGGAACGACCTCCTCCTGCGGCACCAGGGATGCCTCTCACGCCATGCCCTGCCTGTGCTGTGCCTCCCTCCTGCTTCCCGAGCCAGGGATTTTCCATTGCAAGCACTCCTGTGGCTCCCAGCACTGTTAACGCTACTGTGTGCTAATATAGAAATATTCTGGCCAAGCCTCCCTTGAGTTCAAGGTAATACGTGTGGGTAACTGCTCATGCAGTTTCCCTTTATAATCATTACTTGTGCAAATTATTCATTAATGGAAAAGTATACAGAAGGCCTTTGGGGAACCTGCTGCTTGAATAAGCCTGTAAAATGCCCTTTGTAAATAGCACAACAGAAATGCTGTTACTAAGCTCATTGCTCAGGTTTCCACTGAACTAATGAGAAGTTTAAATCGACGTTTACAGCTTTCAGGAGCATGGGGAGGGCATCTTGGTGAGTTTTCTTTTTCCCATGGTGCTGGGAAGGATTTAGCTGTGCCATGCACACGGCTGCCATGGTTTTTATTTTTATTTTTTTCAAGGCCTGTGCAGCATTTCTGCTGCAGAAAGATGTTTAAACGTCTTTGCCAAATGTGCAATTACTGCCCATGCATAACTGCCTGCTCAGACTGTGGTGCCAGTGCCCATGGTGTGCACCGCAGCTCCTGCCGGCACTGGGTGCTGGGGTCCATCCCTGGGAGCGGTGGTGAGGTGTGGGGTGCTGGGGGGCACCCGTGGCTCTGGGGGGCTGCAGTGGGGGGGCTGCAGGGCTGGGGCTGCGCTGTGAGCTGTGCCTGGGCAGCTCGTGGTGAGCTCAGTGATGTTCAGCCCCGGCTGCTCCCCACCGGCATCGTTCTTGCCTGAGGACAGCAGGTATCTGGGGCAGCTGCTGATGTTGTGTTTTTTTCCCTACATAATGCATTTTTGGCGATAGCAAAAGATCTTTGCTGCTGAAAATGTGTCACCTGCCCCCAAACGTGGGTATGACATAACACAAGGCTGTGCGGGCTCAAGCACTCGCTTTGTTTTCCATGCTCAGCAATGAGACATCTGCCCGGCGTCCCCTCCCGGTGCCTTCAGTGACGGCCGGGGTCACATCAGCTCCTGCTGTCGGCTGGGAGAGGGCCTGGGAGCTAGCTGTGCTTCTCTCCTCCCCCAGGGGTGCGGGGAGATGAATTTCTCATGGGGAAATTGTTTTTTTGCGTGTCTGCAAAGCCTCTCGGAGCACGGTCGAGGAATGAAAACGCTTACTTCAAAGGCGGGGCTGAGAGGTGATTTTAAACGCTCATGAAATGCTGCCAGAGCCTGGCTGGGCTGCAGCTCCTGGGGAGCTGGGGGTGCCTGTGGCTGCAGGGGGAGCCTCAGCCCGGCTCGGCACAGCCCGGCTCGGCACAGCCCGGCTCGGCACAGCCCGGCTCGGCCTGGCCTCCTGCTGCAAGCGTGAGTCTGCAGCAGGGAGCCGTGCCCTGGGCTGCTGTCTTCCCTTCTGGTCCCGGTGCTGTCACTTACACAAAACCAGTGACGGCTCCAAGCGATAAGGCTTTCCGTGGAGCAGGAGCTCCTTTCCCCCATCCCTGGTCCCTGTCGCGAGCAGGGCCGCCGGCTGCCCGGCCTCGCCTGCCAGCCCGAGCCGCCGTTTGCTCAGCTGAGCGTCCCCTGGAGCTGTTCCATCCCCGGCATTTGCAGCTGATGCTTTCCACAACCTCTCAACGCTTCTGCTTTGTGGACAGATTGCATCATTAAATGTTTCTGTAATTGGGGCCCAGCCAGAGCCACATTAGATATTTGTAAAAGGCCTTAAAATAAAATAAAAAAAAAAAGTAGTTTTGGTTTTCTAACGCCCTCTTTTTATTACTGCAGCCTTCTGGCTAGGATACCAGGCGTAGGCAATTTTCTCTGCTCTATAACTTGTTAACAAAAAGACAAGCTGCTTCCTACAAGCCAAGGAGCACTTCAAGAAGCCTCTTGCGTGCTGCAAACATCAATATTGACTTGTGGAAGGCTGGTGGAGGCGGAACAGCGAGTGGCTGCTGCGCGTGGCCCGGAGCCTTTGGCTGCAGAGGGGACGCCACTGCATTGGGGCGCTGCAGGGTCCCCCCCGTGGTCCCCCCGCTGCTGGCTCGCAGGCAGTCTTCCTGGGGCAGCGAGCCCACCGAGCCCCCTTGGGGAGCACCGGGGCGGCTGCGTGTCCCTGCGTCCCCACAGCGCTGGCATCTGGTGAAGCTGAGCGGGGCTGCGGGGCTGCTGCCTGCGTGCTGCGTCTGCCGGTCGTGAACTCAAACGCACAGGTGGCACCGCAGCTCCAAAGCAGTTCTTCCCTCTCTCTCTTCCCTTTTTATTTTTTTTTTAATTTGGTTTTCATTAGTTCCTATGGCAACCATGAATATGTCTGAGGGACTTGAAACTGGAGAGAATGAGTAGACATTGCAGAGGGGGAGCATCGGAGGAGGAGGGAGACGGATAGCCCTGGCATCTCGGCCAGGGATTCGGTCGTCCTAATTCTGGTGAAGGAAGCGCTGGGACGTACCTGCAGGTACAACCGGCGAGCAAATGCGCCGCAGAAGACCGAGCATCTCTGTGCAGGGGGGGCTCTGAGCTGCTCGGCCTCCGCCATGCCCAGGAAGCTCTGGTGAGTCCGGCTCTTGCCCTCCTGGCCACCCTCCTGGCCGGCAGCTCAGCTCGCGCCGTGCCCCCGCCTCGTGCCGCGGTCCCACTGCAAAGCGCACGTGGCAGTGGGGCCCCGGCTCTGCAAAGGCTGCTCGGCGTGGTGGGGAAGGGCAGCGTGGGGTCTGTGGCTGCGTGGCGAGCCGGGGGCTGCTCTGGAGGGAGCTCAGGTGCATTCCCACCATGCGTGGCCAGGGGCTGCTCTGGGGAAGTGTCTGCAAAGCGCTGCGATGTCTGGAGGGAGCCAGGCGGCCCTGGCGGTGGGCAGGAGGGGCTGTGGGGGTGTTGGGGCGCAGGCTGGGGGGCTTGTCCCCGGGGAGTGTGGGGAGGGCTGCGCTGCTGGGAGCCTGAGACGGGGCCTGGAGCTGCCAACAGCGGCACCAGCACCAGGAGCTGCGAAATGGAGACTGGGAGCAGGATTTGACGTGTGCAGGCGTGGGATTCTGGCACAGGCCAATTCCATCACACTATTTATTTATTTATTTCTCTTTACCTACTCCATGTAAAAGCTCAAAAGGGGCATTGAGCCCAGAAGAAGCCCTCGGTGTGTCAGCTCACTGCTGCTGTTTTCTCGTGCCACCTGTGGTACCTGCAGAGGGCAGGCAGCAGCGGACCCGCGGTGCTGCTGGGGCCCCTCAGGGTACAGCTGCCAGCAGAGCTCGTAGGACACGCTCAGGCTCCATGGCACAGGTCGTGCTTCCCAGGAGAGCAGAGCCAGACTGCAGATAAATCCACTTCTGAAGCCTGAATGTAACCCCAGGCAAAATCATATCGAAGGAACCACGCATATCCAAAAGCAGCCCTGGGCCAGTTGAGCTTACTCAGCTGATTTGCACTCTCACCCGAGGTGCAGGTTAAATGCAGGGTTCCCAGGGGCCAGGCAGGTTCCTGCGGATGCCCCCCAGCCCCAGGGTCCCGAGCCCCTTGTCTGGGGGCTCCCCTGGACCAGGACATCCTGGGGCCGGCACAGGGTGGGGAGCAGTGGCGGGACGAGGATGAGCATCAGTTCTTCCCGAGGCTGCAGCAACGAGCTGCTCAGGGGCTGTCCTTCACTCAGAAACCCTTCGTCTGCTGGTTCCTCCTCAGCCCTCTGGGTTCTGGTTGTTTTCTCTTTGGTATCATCAGTAGGATGTAAAGAGAAACCAGGAAGTATTTAAAAAATCTGTAAAATAAGTTACACCTTCAGGCAAAGAATAACTTCTTGCTTTATCCTTATAAAGCAAAAATCACAATGCAATCACATCTGTGTGGAACAGAGGAGCCTTGTACACCAAGCACTGCAAGTTAGCGCCTGCACAGCTAAAACTCACGTGAAAGAGCACGTGATGCTCATCTGGTAATGGGAATGCTGGCAGAATAGGAAGGTGCGAAGAGATGAGATTGCCTTGACCTTCGTAAAATGAGCTGTGTCCAAGCTGGAGGCTCTTTAATATTTGATGGGCCAGAGCTGTGTTAATGGGGAGATGTGGCAATGATTTAGTTTCTTGGCAGGAGCTGCACTGATGGTTGCAATAATCTTCTAGGTACGTGCTTAGGTCCTGTGAGGACAAGGTCTGGAGAACAGGTTGTGTCCAAGTAAATTCCTTTGATTTTACTACCATCTTTAAGATGGGTAATTGCATGCAAATGTATGCTTTGCAATTATACCCTGGCTGTAGTAGTACATGCATTACAGCTGGCCTCAGCTCCGCTGCAAAAAACCACTCCCAGCAGTGCCTGAAGAGCAGCCGTCTCCAGCAGACAGAGAGAGGCAGGCTTTGTTTTTCATTTTGTTTTGTAACTGCTTATCTTCTAGGCTGCAGAGTCTGCCAAGCGAAGCTTCCAGAGGTGATCCCCTCACCAGCCTGGCTGCTAGGGAAATTATTAAAGCTGTGGTGCGGAAATGAAAGAGAAAAAACGATCACGTGGGGCTGGCGTGCGAATTGCGTGCGCAGAGTTTCTGCAGCTCTCGGGGTGAGCACTTGTGGCAGGCGCTGGATGAGCTCCGTGCTGCTCCTCTGGGCTCTGACTGAGGTCCCACAGCTTTGGAAGCCGGGGCCGCGTCCCAGCTGGGGGAAGCTGGCATTGCTGTGGCTCTGGGGCTGACGGCGCCTCGGGACTTGCAGCAGACTTTAAAGGGTGCCGGTGATTTCTGTTCTGCATTTTGCTGTTCCTTCCCATCCCCTTCCCCACATGTTGCTGTCCCTGCTCATGGGACCGGGGCCTCGCACTGGCTGTGTGGAGCCAGCCGCCGGGCTCCTGGCAGGAGGTGACGGCCCCGCCGGGTGTCCCCACGGGTGGCCACAGGGGGACCCTGCCCCGAGGGCACGCAGCTGGGGCCAGCAGCAGCCGTCAGGGCTGGCGAGGAGCCACACGAGGGCTTGGCTTTGCTGCCCTCCTCTCCTCTGCAACTTGTCAGTTGTCCTTTTATATCTTCTCTGCCTTAAGGTAAAAGGGGACACGTCCCCGACTTGCCGTGTTTGCGCAGCACCCGCCGGGACTCATGGCACGCTGCGGGACGGGCGCCTCGGTGCCACCAGCTGGGGGGGAGCAGCTGGGGTGCTCCGCACAGGGACGTGCTGCCAAGGGGGTGCATTTGCTGCAGCTTCTGGTTCTGTTGTGGCCGCCCGAGAGGAGAGGAGCCGCGCTGGGAGCAGCACGAGCAGCTCCGTGCTGGCGGTGCTGCGGCGGCGCAGCCTGGGCCACCCGGGGCAGGTGCCCGTGCGTCGTGGGGCGGCTGCAGCCATCCCGGAGGCCTCCCAGGCGCTTCAGCTGGATCTGCAGTTTAAAAAGTCCGTCCTCCTCAGCACCAAATCGCTCGGATTTCCACGGGACTCTCACGACGCTCGCTCTTCGGCCTCGCTCCGGGCCCGGCCGGGGGCGCTCAGCCGCGGCCGTCCCGCGGCGCTGCCCGC
>NC_048911.1:11015509-11030949 GCF_011077185.1 Oxyura jamaicensis
CTCCGCCCGGCCGGGCCGGGGGCAGCGGCAGCGAGCGGGGCTCCCGTCGGGGCGGGGGGCGGAGGGGCCCCGCCGAGGGCAGCCAGGACGGGCACCCAGCGCACCCAGCCGGGTGGGGACGGCTCGGTGCGCACCGTGCCGTGCCGCCGGGCGCTCTTCTCACCCTCCAGCGACACCGCCGCGCAGCTGACGGCTCCGTTGCAGCTCTGTTAATTTTTATTGATGTGCGCGTGGCTCAGCTGATCACAGCAAGTTTTTCTGAGCTTTTTTTCCGTGCCATCTTTTTTTGGTCACCTGACTGTAATCTGGCCCTGATTTTTTTTTTTTTTTTTTTTGTAAAGTCTTACTGGAAACTTAAACCATCTGCGGCAGAGTCATAAATCATCTGTGTTTTCCCTTGCAATTGTTTGGTTTGGTTCTTGCAGCATTTCATGTGCTCTCATATGGCGGTGAGGGGTGAGGAAGCAGATTTCACTCCGAAATGGAGCAATCCCTTAAAAATGTCAGCGTAAACCTTGGGGGTAATGCAGCATCACTGCTCTCCATTGCTGCTGCTGAATCTGAGGAACTCGGCGGAGGGGGCGCATCCTGCCCTTGGGGGGGGATGAGGCACCTGCCCGTCCCCTCGCCCACCCTGGGGCTGTGGCTGCATGGGGTCGGGGCAGAGCCAGCCCCTGCCCGCTCCTGCAGCGCCTGCGGCCAGAGTCCTTGTGTGTTGCTGTCCTCTGCCGCGAGCAGCTCTGGCCCCTGCGGGACCAAGAGCAGCTGACAAGTGAGATCTGGGACCCTCGGGGATGGGGTCTGGTCGCTGGGAACCGAATGTTTGGGATTGTGGCATCTGAATGAATCTTTTTCTAATGAGGACTGTGGAAAAAGGGTGGAGCTGGTTTCCGAGGTGGATGCTTTCTGTCAAGCTTTCTGCTTCCCCTCCCCTCCTGCACGTTTCCTCAGGTCACAGCGCGTGAAGTGCTGGCATGGAGTCCAGCCCCAGCCCATAGCTGTCTGGGGGGGAGCGGGTGCAACGTGCTCCGAGCCTCCTGGCTGTCAGTGCCTGATTTAACACTTCCCTGGAGAAGCTGCTGCTCCGCCTGTGCTCCCGGGAGGCTGCGGTAGGGTCAGGGTTCTTCTGAATCAGAATGATTTCAAAAAAAAACACCAAAACTTTGAAGAGAAAAAAAAAAAAGCTCCACTCTGAACAGGTTTGGGCTTGTATCCAAAACCAGGCAATATGATTCAATCCTCTTATTCTGGGAGGAGACAGGCATGTGTGAAAATGTTTGCATGTCCTTCTTTACTTGCCCAGTGCGTGGTGCATGCAGAGCCAGATGCAGCGGTTGCTGCGGTGCCGGCCGAGCTGTTAGCAGAGGGCGGGTGGCTTTGAGCACCTTGGCCTCCAGAAGAGAAGCCAGGTGGGGGCTTTGCTCCGGTTCCTGCTGCGGGTCCTGCCCGTCCTCATGGCCAGCGCTGCCCCCGTGCTGCCAGCCCGTATCTGCGTGCGCACAGCCCTGCCTCCGAGGGTGAGGAGTGCTCGTGTAGCACCAGGAAGCGAAGATGGGAGTTGGTAATCTAAAGGGAGGAATGCAGAAAGCAGTGAAAATGGGGTGAAAGTAGGACAGAGCGTCTGCTGGCTCGAATGAATCATCAGTCAACTCTCACTTCTGCTGCTTTATTTGCTTTTCATGAAAATAAATTAGTGTTGGCTGCGTTTTCCATGCCAGTTTGGGTGCCCTGAGCTGTGGAAAGGGAAAGGGCAGCGCCGTGCCTGGGTGGGTGCAGGTCCCATGCTGTGCGGGCCAGTTGTTGGAAATGGCCCGTCCCAGCCACCCCTCGCTTCTCTGAAATCTGGGCTTTGCCCTCGCGGCAGCGCTGGCTGCGGGGCTGAGATAGGGACAGCCCCGTCCCACAGCAGGGTGCTGCAGCTCCCCGGGGCCACGCTGGGGCCGTGCTGGGTGCTGCTGCCGAGCCCACGCCACGCACGGCACCGGGTGGGATGGCGAGGAGGTGCCCCAGGTGGGCTGCGCTGAGTCCGAGCACCAGCAGTGCTCGGGGTTGCTCAGGATGTCCTTAGCCAGAAATAGATTTGGATTGTGTGTGTGTTTGTTTCTTTGCTATCTCTCTTTTGTACCTAAAGATAAGGCAGAGCAGGGCCCGTGCTGGAGCAGGCAGTGTCTGCCCTCACCTCTGGCCCTGGGACAGACAGGGGCAGCTCAGCGTGGCAGCCCCGGCCAGAGCCCAGCACGCGGCACCACGGAGCACGGGGAGGACCTGGGCACGTTGGCTGACACCGTGTTTGAGAGCTGATCCACTGTCAAAAATCACATCCATTTTCTAAAGGGGAAAAACAGCCGGGGAGATGGGAGCCTTAATGATATCCTATTTTCTTTATGGACAGAAATGACTCCTAATGGGCACAAGAGCTGCTTTTTTGCTGAGGTACCGTATAATTTAAGAAAAGTCGAGACGGGTCTGAGGGGCTTTGGTGAGGCACAGCTCGGCGGAGGTCGGTGCTCCCCTTGTCCTCCTTGCCCCTGCGGTGAGGACAGGGCAAGGCTGCGGGAGCTGCCCCTGGGCTGGGGGCACCAACTTCGTGTGCAAGAGCAAGGTGTTTGCAGGCGGGGAGCTGCACCCTTGGCCCCGGGCTGCCACCACTGCTTGGTAGCCAGAGCGGTCCCACCTGCGCCAGCCAGAGACCAGCGGTGTGGTGCCAGCCGCAGGGCAGGACGGGCTGGAGGGGTCGGTCATTGCTCATGGCCTCTCTGCGGGCTGGGTGCTTGACTGAGGGTCCTCTGCTGCGAGCAGCATCGCAGAGCTGCGGGCTGTGTGTCGTGTTGCACAACACGCCTGGTGCGGGTGGCACCGCCGAGGCTGGGAGGTGGCGAGCCAGAGGGGTGGGTGGGCAGCCAGCGGGTGCAGCCGAGCCAGGGGTGCTCACCACAGGGCCAAACCGGGGAGGGTGGTAGTGGGGCACGAGCCAGCTGGGCCAGGCTGGTCCCAGAGCTGGCAGCGGATTTACCAAATCCAGCCGGCCCCAGCGCCGCTCCCTATCTGTGGAGCACACACGGCTCCGCGCGCCCCTTCGGGGAAGGGCGGTTATCGCTGCCAGCCTCCCCCAGAGACACCCAGCCCTGCGCCCGCGCGGCAATCCTCCCAGCACGTTTCAGAGTGTGCTCAGGACAGAGGAGCCTTTCCCATGAGGAGAGAGGTGCCGTCAGCTGTAAGGACTTGGGGTTTTTCAGCCGTGCAATCTGGTAAGCTGGATTTGTATAAACGTTAGGGGCAGGTCTTCTGTGGGAAACCAGGGCAGCTCCACTGATGCTCCTGAGACTTGGCATGGTGTTTGGTTAGATGCTTTCCTGTTGGTGGCTTGCCATGGATATTTGGGTTTATTTTGGGGTTTATTAATGCAAAAACCCAAGCTATATTGCGGAGGCAGTCAGCTGGGAGTCTGCGATGTGAACGCTGCTTGCAGGAGACATTGGACGTGGTGCAGCAGTGTGCTCTGCTGCTGCGTGCTGCCGAGTCCCATATGTTAAAATGTTGTTGTTGCTATCAAAACAACCTTCACATATTTAAAGCTAGATTATCCACAATTACATCTGCCCAGAGGACTTAGCAACCCCACGTGGGTCTATTTTTAGCTCTGCTTCAGAAGTAATAAACCATGCTGGTTTATATATCTCTTTCCTCCTGCTATATTTATAACTTGTCAAAATACGAGCTGTTTGCAGACAATCAAAAGGATTGAAAGAGGATCAGCCTTTTAAAAGCAAATATTGTTGTAACGGGGGGAGGGATGTTTAATGGCTGGAGCGATAAAGGCACCATCTGGCTACGGATGTGTGCTCCCAGGCGTCCTGGTTTGCACAAGGACAGGGTGTTCTGCAGGAGCCGAGCATCCCGCCCAGCGCGCTGCGGGGACCCTCGCCCTGCTGCTCTGCACCCAAGGCTGCTTCCTCGCACCACTACCGGTGTCCCCATGCCCCTGCGGCCGTGCCCCCACGCCTGCTTGGCTGCTGGGGTGGGCGCACTTTGGGAACCCGGGTGCTCTCCCGTGTCCAGAGCAGGATTAGGGCAGCATTGGGTGTGGGAACTCAGGTGTGGCTTATTCCTGATAATTATTTTGTTAATTGCTGCACTGCTCCCACTGGTCGTTGCTTTTCCCTCTGCTGAGTGGGATCTCAGCCTCTGGCAGCCCGCGGGGCCTGGCCCCGAGGCCACCATGCCGGGAAATGTCCCTCTCCATCTCTGGAGCTTTATTTCCAGCGGGGCTCATAATGTGCGGTGTTATCCGCAGTTAGCAAACAGGCAACAGCCAGCTGAGCCCATACGATATTCGAGATCCTCACATCTTTAAAGCCTGTTGTAAAAGGCTGGGGCATCTCAGGCTCCTACCTAGAAGAGATGTAGAGGCTTGGCAGGTACTTGAATAGGTTAGCGTTGTATTATGAAACCTCTGTGAAGACACAAAGGTCACTCCTTTCAAACACAGTCCTCTCTTATTCCTCTCAAATGTTACCAGTGTCACACACCAAGGACTACGACAGCTCCTTCCTCATAGAAGCAATTTGGTGTTAATCCTCTGCAATTTGGAAAGCTGAGCTCGATGTTCTTTTCACTGAGATGATGTGGGTTCTTCTTGGTGATGCGTTAATAATGACCAGCAGTCTCGGCTTGACTGGGAGCTCAGGAGTGGGAAGAACGTCCATCAGACCTTCCGCAGCGCTCCACAAATGGATGCCGCTGTACCAGCTGAATGGTTTGCTGCTCACCTGCGTGTTAAGCAAGAGGACAGGGAGGTTTGCTGCCAGGCAGGAGAAATGGGGGTGTGGTGATAAGAAGTCCAGGATCAAACGAGGGGGCTGTGTCCATTTTCCTCTCCCTGGCAGTGCTCGGGATGGGAAACGGTGTACCGCAGTCATGCTCCTTCCTTTGGGAAAGGGAGGTGGAAAGGGCAGCTCCTGCCACGTATGGCTGTGCCCGGGGCTGCCCCCAGTGCTCTGGGCATGCCTCCTCCCGGCCTCTTGTTCCCATTTGATGAGGTCGAGCAGTGTGAGGGCATTTAACGAGGAAAATGGCAGTTTTTTAGCTACTACCTACAACATACTCTATTTTTTTGATCCAGAGCAAGAGGCAAGGAAAAAGCCATAGAGCAACAGAAACCAGTTTCTGAACATGATTGACTCGAGCACACTCCCTGTTGTGGGGTTG
Source organism: Oxyura jamaicensis (assembly GCF_011077185.1). Taxonomy (NCBI): domain Eukaryota; kingdom Metazoa; phylum Chordata; class Aves; order Anseriformes; family Anatidae; genus Oxyura; species Oxyura jamaicensis. Next base: position 11,020,718 of record NC_048911.1, read on the forward strand.
TTTCATCGAGATAATACCCGTGCTTTAACTCCACAAATTACATCTGTTCACTTGCTCACATCAAACAACGTGTCAGATGGAGACAGTAACTGGGTTTCTGGGATCCTTGGGGGGTGCAGAGGAGTGGGGAGCGCTGCTCGGGCTGGCTGTGTTCCCCGTGGTGCAATCCCCCCATCACCAAGCACCCGCACGTCTCCCAGGGTGCCCCGTGGGCTGCGGGATGGGGCTGCCAAATGACTCCCGGGCGGGTGTGTGTCCTGCGCAGAGGGCTAGGGCTGACACGAGGGCGAGGGGTGCTGGTGGCTCTGGAAGCACTGGGCACGTTACTGGTGTTTGTTTGCTGTGCATCCTGAATCTGGCTTTATTAATGATGTTAATGATAAATGATGGCATTTAGTTCACTGATTTGCTAGTGAAATTCAAAGGAACTGCTCGTACTGTAAAGACTTATTTCCTCTGCTAATCTGATCTAATTTAATTTAATGCTGAAATCTTGAAACTTGTTTATTCAGAAAGCCTTCATTCATAGCAAAAAATACCCCAAATTATCAAGAATATGATTTCCATTTAATTGCACTGCTGTTGTGGGGATGACTACGCTGTGTTGCATTTCACCGAGCCAAGGCAGCACGCTCACGCGGGGACTGCAGCGGGCAGGGGCTGGCGCTGCCCCGGGGTCTCGGCTCCTGCCCCCCAGCAGCCCGGCGCTGTGCACCTGGTCCTTCTCCTCTCTGCTGCTGATCCTCTGCCTGGCGCTCGGCAATTTGCTTTGTCGCCCCGTGCTGCCGTTTCCCTGTCCACTAAGTGGCTTTGATTGATGATGTGCTGGTTGGCACTGCAACGTGCCGAGGAGTCAGCGCCAGCGCTCGGCTCCGCTCGCAGAGGCTGGAAGGCGTCCTTGGCACCAGAACACAGGTCCTGGGACGTGTGGTGGGAAGGTGCCTTCTGAAAGCTTCTTAGCAAAGCCGTGTCTTTCTGGAGGCTGCTGAAGAGGGAATGGTTACAAAAATAGTGTCATGAGAACCTGCAGATATATAAAAATATACAGGTAACTGCAGATATATAAAGTTATCTATAGATCTCACACAAAAGCAGATGCCACTGTCAGCACCTGGACTCTGAGGGACGGATTTATCATGAAGGCAGACCGGAGAACTGAATGCTCCCATCCAGCCCTGAGGTGTTCGGATCTGGAGAGTGTCGCTGCAGCAGCTATGGATGAAGAGTTCTGCCCCTGTTGGCTTGGCCTTGCTCAGTCTGCAAGGCCGTCTTTGCAAGTCATGGCTGTAATTTGGGTAATCTTCCCGGGCCACATAAACCTGTCACGCCACAGGCCACTGAGGCTCCCGGGGCAGAGGCAACAGCTGCGTGTGGCTAATGAGTCCCCCGAAAGGCGAAATGTGTGCCTGGGGTGACGCTCCATCCTGTGCAGGACTAATTGCATGTGCTGTGGCTGCTCGGGGGGGCTGGCAGCCATCGCCCTTCTCGCTCGGCTTTTGCTTCTCAGGTGCCTCCCTGGCCCCACTGGCAGCTGTGGCCATCCGCTGTGTCCGAGCGGGGCGATGGGAGCACGACGCCGAGTGGGGTGCATTTGCTCATGGCCTGGCACGTGTCCCTGGCGGCGTGGCGCTGGCGGGTGGCACAGCGGGAGGTGGCACGGCGTGGCTGGCACTGGAGCAGCGGGCGCAGAACCGACCTCGGTGCTCGGGCAAATAGCCACCGAGCCGACCTCCTGCCGGCTCTGGTACGGGCTGTGTTACGTGGGCACGGATAGCCACACGCTGTGAAATCCACTTCCCGTCCTTTGTGCTCAAAGTTTATTCCAAGGTGATAAGACAAATCCATTTTTTATCACTGTGCTAACACAGATATATCTTAGTTTGTATTTTGCATGCCTTTGCGATATGCAGCAGCCATACAGGGCTCATGGGATCACCCCTGTGGAAGGGCATCCAGCGGGGTTCCCTTACTGCTGATCCCCCTTCCAGCCGGCCTGGTGCTGGCAGTCGGACCCCATCCTGGCATACAGGCCCATGTTCCAGCAGCTCTGATTATCTCAGTTTGAGTGCTCCCGCAGATGACAGCCCATTTCAGGTGCATTTTAAAGTCAGATTAATAGCGCAGTGTCGCAGCAGTGGCACGGTGCTGCTAATCTTCTGTGCTCTGCAGCGATTATCCGCTTCCTCGTGATGCGCTGGGGCTTTACAGGTGTGAGCAGGGATGAGGCAGGGCAGGGGTGCTGCTGACACCGTTGTCAGCTGCTGCTCCTCTGTGCCTGCTCTGCTCACACAAATGGCTACATGATTTGCTGGGATTTGTTTGCAAGCAGCAGAAAACAGCTAATTGCCTTGAGTAACGCACCAAGGAGTGACTTGCCTGGCTCTCTGTGTGGAGCAGAAACAAAGAGAAAGCAGCACTTCCAGGAGGGCTGAACGTCTGGGTTCCCAGAAAGGACCGATTTGCACCCCTGTGGTTAATCAAGTGCCATTTCCTGTCCTTTGCTGAAGCTTAAATTGCTTCTTGACTCTGCTCCGCAGGGCACAAAGGGGCTGTGCATGAGTTCGGGTGTCTGCCAGCATGGCCACGCACCGTGCCCGGCCGAGAGCAGCGCTCACCTTTGTGGTGCTCTGCTCACCTTTGTGGTGCTCTGCTCACCTTTGTCGTGCTGTGCCCACCTCCGCGGTGCTGTGCCCACCTCCATGGGCCGGCTGCTGCAGGGCTGTGGGACAGGCAGGCACCGCTGGGGCCTGGCCAGCCCAGGTGGCGGGTCGGGGCAGGGAAACGCAGGTGTTGCAGTCCTCTGGGGGCTGGCCATTGCTATGGCTCTTTATTATTGTTATTCTTGAGCTGTTATATTTATTTGGCTGATGCCTGATCTGGGGTGTTAGGAAGGTGCTTTCCGTGCTACCAGCCATTCATCTCACCTGTGTGTCCTGCAGATACAGAGAGGGGTCTCATGAGATGCACTGAAAGAAGTACAGCACCTCTAGAGAAACTGTGCCATGTGTGCAGAGGTGTGTGGGCAAAGCGATGACAGCTCTGGGTCCTTCTAATCCCCACCTGGGTTTAGGTCTTTTGCGATTGCTTTTCCTGCTGAGGTCTCTTCTCTCCAAGCCTCTGCAACCACCAAATGGGTGCCCGTGTGCACCAGCGTTGCTATCTGCCCATCTAGCCTCCTGTCTGCTTCCTAGCACTTACGCACAGCTTATCTGAAGTTCTGTTGATCTTCAAACACCGCCGCTGCTCTCATGCGGGTCCTGTTCTATTTTTAATGGGTACCGATATCTGACCGGGCTGTGGCTTCCCTGTGAGATGAGAGGTCGTTCGTTTGTAATGAATTTTTGTTCTTTCACTGCAGCTTTGATTGCTTTCCCTGTTTATTTCCTGGGAAGGCTGATAATTGCGCTGGGGAGATGAAACACCGTGGGTCCCGCTCAGCTGAAGTCAGGAGAAAGGTCAGCGCGTGTGCCTGTAACGGGGGGTGCTGGGCTGCCCGCGGGCCTCGGCTCCCGCTGCCGCCAGGCAGATGCGTTTGGTTTCCCATCACTCTGGTGCCCCGGTGCAGGAGCTGTAGAGCTGGGGGGGGGGGGGGGGGGGCGGGCATCTCAGCCCCTTGGGCAGGGGCTGCTGCTGGTGCCATGGGCTGTCCCTGCTCTGAGCTGGGCAAACGCTCCCTTGCACCACACGTGCTGAGATGCCCAGGCCGCCTTGTCTTCACCAGCAGCAGTGGAGGGCACGGAGGCTGCGGTCCCCCCCTCACAGCTTTGTTTGCTTGCTTTTGACCAGGTGACCTTGTGTCAAGGAAACAACTGAATTGTGTTTTCTGCTTTTATTAAATCTGTCCATTCGGAGAGGGCTCTCGGCTGGGCGTTGGGCACAGCAGCCTCCCCCTGGGAGCCGAGGAGCTGTGCAGACTTGGCAGCGTTTTGGTGCACCTGGTGCACGCCAACGTGGCCGGTGTGTGGTGGTGCAGGCTTCACCCCGAGCCGCCCGCAGGCCCAGAGCTCAGCAGTGGCTCCCAGGTGGCGTAGCCTCCATCTCCGGTGCAGGCTGCTGTGAGCAGGGGGTGCCCGGGACCCCCTGTGGGGCAGGGTGGGTGCTGGTCACACTTGCGTGCAGGCTGCACCTCGGCCTTGGGCTCCGTCAGCTGGCACGAGCCAAAGGGGAGCTCCTTGCCTTTGCCGGGGCCGCATTCACCTGCACCTGCTCCGGGGACTGGGGCAGATCTTTCCCTTGGTGGAAAATCGCAGTGAGAGCCGTGCAGTGCCCCATGCAAAGCTGTGCGGCTGCCCCAGTCCCGAGGGCTGCTTCGCAGATCCTGGGGCTGTGCTTTTGCAGCCATGGGACCTAGGTGAGATGCACCAGCCAGCCTAAGAGTGCAGAAGCAGAAGGCTTGATCTTCGATGACCTTGATCCTCGTGTAACAATGCGTGTCTGGTTTTTGAAGAGGGTATTGAGCATCAGAATGGCAGGGACTGTACCCAGAACAAAAACAGGTTGGAAGTTTTCTTGTCTAATTGGTGGGTTTTCTGTATCCAGCTGTAATTTGAAAAGTAATTAAGCTTTCCCAAAGTCACCTTTTACTGCTCTCAATGCATATGTCAGTGCCTGAATGGTTGCTCTGGGGATTTGTCAGCTCCGGATGCATAGGGATGCTTCATCTGAAGGGAAAAACACATATATCTCTGCCTCTTGTTTTCTTGGTATTTTCCCTATGTCTTTCTAACTGAAGCCATAAAATAAATCTCTAATCAGATTACTTAGGGCTGGTTGTAACATAATCTAAAGCCCTGTTTCTCATGATACTTCTCTTAAACCTGCATGCACTCTTATCCTCTTTCTGCAGCACATTTTCAAATGCTATAATCGCCTTCCCCTAGTTTGCAAGCTCCAGAATCTTTTCTTCTTATGCCAGGAAAATAGGAACGTGACTGCCCCTTTTGCAGAAAACTGATTACTATTCCTGTCTTTTGGTCTGCGCTGCTGGTGCTCTCCTTTTGTCCCTCTCCTTTGTGGTGCGGGCAGGGCAGGGGCAGTGCACGGTCCCCGGCCTCGCCAGCGCCCCGGCTGTGTGGCCGTGCTTGGGGCAGGGCTGGCGGGGGGCTGCTGGGCAGGGGGGGTGTTTGTAGGGTCCGGCTGGGATGCTGAGGGCTTCGCTTGCGGAGGGTGTGCTTTGCATTTGAGAAAGGGAAGGCTGTGACACCACGATGTGAAATGAAGCCGCCTTGTTTGCTGAGGGGTAGCAGCTGCGTGGCAGTGGGGATCGCAGGCATCTGCTGCTGCTGCGCCGCTCTCCCCCCTGCCCCCCCTGCTCAGCTCCCTGCGGTGGGCAGGGGCGAGCACCCACCCGGGGGCTCAGCGGGTGCTGGGGAGGGCTCGGGCCGGGACCCCCAGCCCTCCTGCGGCACCACCACTGCTTGGCGCATCTCGTGTGCTGATGGCGCTGCCCCTCGCGAGCGAGGCGGCCGTCAATCCATCGCCAGGGGAGGCGCAGAGGGCTCGCGGGCCGCATCCTGCATCGCCTGGCGGGGCAGTGCCTGGCCACGGGCCTGGCTGCAGAAGCCCTGAGTCACCGGGCTGGGCTGCTCCAGCCGCCGGTGCCGGGGCTCTGGCCGGCGTCCCCCGCTGGAAGTGTGCTCGTCAGCAGCTGCGGGAGGTCGATAGGCGGCTCTGGGCAGCCTGGGCAATTCCATCTCAGTGAAGAACTAACACAAAAGCCAAAGCTATTCCATAAATGTACAGCTTTTCAATAATATTAATCATATAATTTATTCAGGGATAATTTGGGAATGAAGGCTTGATCTTGTCGCAGCCTGGTATTTTCAGATCCTTCTTTCTTAGCAAAGTGTCCAGAATAAAATGCCAAGCGTTGCATAAATGACCCGGCCACCCAGGTGGTTTATTAATCATGGCGTATAATTGTTCCAACCTGAAATGAGTTCTCTCCAGCCCCTTGGGATTCAGTTTTGTAGTTAGCTGCAAAACTGTTTTCTCTGAAGCAAAAACGTCAGGGCAATTTTAAAGAGAGATTTATTTCTTCATAAAACAGTGGCAGCTGCTTAACTCAAAGGTTATTTACTTGCTGTCGAGGTAACATTGAATGCTTACAGGAAGGACAAAGACTCAGGGGAGCCCAGAATGGCCGGCTGGGGCTGGGAGGCATCTCTGAGCTCCCTGGTCCAAGCTCCAGCACCAGGTCAGCTCGGCTGTGGCTGGCAGCCTCCCTGAGGCAGCTCCAGGGCTGAAGCAACCTCCCTGCTTTTCCTATTTTCCAGTTTAAGCCTCTCCAGCTGCAGCGTCCCGTTTTGTAGGATGTCTGTTCATTGTGGTGTAGACACCAGCTGGAGGGTATTCTCTGGGTGCTGGCCCCGACTGGGTGCCCCAAACCCTGAGGGGGGTGATGCTCTCTGCATCAGCACGTAAAGCAGAGGTGTCCGGAGTCACCCCGACCCCATAGAGCCCCCGGATGCAGGCAGTGCTTCTGCCTCCCACTGGATGCAGGCAGAGCACTTGCCCCTTGCTGCAGCCCTGGCACCATCAGGGCAGTTCTATAGGATCCTCTTTAAAAAGAGTAAAGGATGAACTGAGGACACGCAGCACATCCGCACGCTGCAGGAGCCTATGCTTTGGAGGCAGCGGGAGCCTTGGCTCTGCTCCCAGGTCAGGGTGCCTCGGGGCTCCCGTGCCATACAGCTCACCGTGCTCATGGCTCACTGTGCTCGTGGCTCGCCGTGTCGTGCAGCTCACCGTGCCGGTCCTGCCGCTGCTCCCGTATTTGCCAAGCAGAAACCATTCTCTGGGTGCATGGTGTGCCATTTCTTTGAAAGGACAACCTTCCAGGTGTGATGGGTGAGAACAGCAGGCGCTAGGGAAGGAAGGCTTCCCTGCCATCCTGCTCTCATCTGTCCCAAAGCCTTTTATCAGACAGCAGAATGCAAGACATATAGGGCAGCTTTGCAGCCACCACAGGGACAAGCGATGTTCTTGGGGGCAGTTCCCCAGTCCCCACTTACCTGCACTGTCCACGTGGCTGAGCAGCACTGAGAGTGCATCAGTCTCACTTTCCTGGCCATCACTGCCAAGGACGCATTTCCCAGGCGCTGTGCAGGTGAAGTGCTGTGTACTGCCCGGAGGGATGACTGGAAGTCCTCTTGGGGAATGGAGCTGGAGTTAAACTGGAGCCCAGGGGCTGCGCCCAGCTCCCTTGCTGCCTGGCTCCTGTCAGGAGCCTGTGCTGTCACTTTTTTCTTGCTAATGTTTTGCCCCTGGCTGTGGTCACAAGGACACATCCTAAAGATGCTTACTGTGGCATTTGCTCACTCAGCCTTGTAAAAGAAGCTGTTCTGGGAAATAAATCTGCTGGCTGGGGGGTGCCTTCACCTCCTGGCACGGGGGCTGCCCTGGCCAGAGCTGTGCTCTGTGCTGCGGGCACAGGGGAAGGGGCTTTGTGGCACCTCCTGCTTCCTGATCGGGTCCTTTACTGCTCTTAGGGTAGAACCAGTTAGAAATAAAATGTTTAACCTTTTTTGACCTTTTAATTTGCAGCTTGTTTTGCCTGGGGTAGCAGGGCAGCAAGGGGGACTCCAGGGTCTCCACCCCAGCTGCTGCTGCGCGAGGGAGCGCAAGTCCCCGGCACGGCCGAAGCTGTGGTGTGAGCTGCTTGATGCGAGCTGCTGCCTCCCTGCCCGAGCCTTTGCCCCAGGCAGCCCCGTCTAGCCCCTTGCCATTAATTATCCTGCCCTTTTCCTATAAATTACAGATCAGATGCAAACAAAGTCCAGAAGAAATTGATTACGACAAAGACTCATTTGCAGTATTTGGGTGGAGAAGAAAATATGGCTAAGTGTGTCTACTTAAAGTGATTCTCTATTTCCAAATATGAGAGAATTGAACATCTTTAAAAATCAATACAAAGCCACTTCAGCATAAAACAAGAGAAGATTAATACTTAACTTGTCTGGAAATGGGGAAGAGAGACAGTGGAAGATGTCTCCAGAGACAGAGAGAGACTCAATGAAATTTGAAGCTGCTTGTTTAATGCGAGAGGTAAAAGGTTTAAAATTAAAACCCCTCCCCCTCCATTAAATGAAAGCTAATGAGGTGCGGCAGAATTGATATAATTTGGCACGGGAAACGGGTTCTATTTTCTTTTCTTTTCTTTCTTTCTTTCTTTCTTTTTTTTTTTTTTTACTATGTCTCAGAAATTTGTCAGACTGATGATTCTGCTTGAAAGGAAGCAGACAGATATTTTCTGCAAGAACAAAGGGATTTGTTGGTCCAACAAAAACTTTTATTAAAAGGCTTCACAGTGTGAGTTAAGTGCTCTTTCAGTGAGAATGAAGGTAACATCCTGGTTCAATGTACCTTTTTCCTCCTGTCCACGCACATCCTCTCACCCACTGCACATGGTTTGGCATCATCTGATGCTGTCCCAAGGAGGCACACGTTCTGGGGTGCTTTGAGAACTGGTTGGGTTTTTCATTTGAGGAAAGTGGGCAACTCTACACCTGGTGAAATCGCTGTGTCTCCAGCTGCTGCAGGAGAGGCTGTTCTCCTGCCCCAGGCTTCCCAGGGACCCACCCAAGATGTGTTAAAGTATTCAAATATTAATCTTAGCTATAAGTTTAGATCTCAATGCTTTGCAGAGCTACGTGCTGTGTAGGTGATACAGATGGGGTGGCTGTGACTGTACTCAGTCAGGTTGTTCTGGGGTTGAATTGTGCCATACTGACAAAAATATAATTCTACATACTTTTTATCTGACTTAGAGTGGACTGCATAAAGAAATGGCAATGAAGGTTTTGGGGATTTTTGTCGAATTTAAAGAACACATCTGATTAGAGATTGTGCAGAAATATTTAGATAGAAAAGGCCAGAGCTAAGGCGGTATTGATCACCTCGAGCATGGCGGCAGGGAGGTGGCAGGCAGGAGGAGGCGGCGAGAGTGGCAGATGTGCTCCATGGTCTTTGTGAGCTGTTTGCTCCCGAGCAAACACATTTGTCAGGGGCTCTTCCAGGAGAGCCCCACGTGCTGTTAATAATTGACTGCCCATCCGAGAGGGTTTGCAGGCAGCTCGTGCTCTGTGTCCTGGTCGAGGTGGCCATCGGACGCTGTGGCTGCCCGTGGCAGGGCCCCACAGAAGTGCTGACCTGTGCTGGGGACAATTTGCTGGACTCCTCTCCGGGGGTCCGGGTCTCCCTGGTACCAGGAGATTTGTGCTCTCCCTGCTTTTAGGGCAGGCTGAGGAACACGCAGAGAAACGATTTCATGGGCTTGGCCAGATGTGCAATAGGATCATTATGACTTCTCTGAGGCTGGCTGAAGAGATGCAGAGCATGGGTGGGTTTTGGGCAGATGCTGATATTCAGTCCTGTGGAGGACTGGAGTTTTGTGTTTGTGTTCTCATGCCCTATATGCCTAAAGCATGGACTGCATTTTCATCCCTGTAAGAAGGAACACGTTCAGAATGCTGTGGCTGGTCCTGCGCCTAATTCCCGTGAAAATCCCACTAGCGAGGAGGAAGGTGAGGCGCGAGGTGAAGGGGAGGAGGGCAGAGAGACCCAGCTGCTGCATCACCATGGCGACAGAGACTTCTAGGGAAAGGTGCTGAGCTTGTGAAGTAGATCATCGACAGTTTACTTAATAAAAAAATATACGTGTGTATTGCCTGGAAGAAGTGGTGTGCCGGCTCCCTCATGTAAGAGACCAGCTGGAGGGCTCGTGCTCTGTCGCACTGCTCCCAGCCCTGGCTCTGAGCAGCTCTGCAGCAGAGGGACCTTCATCCTGGCACAAGCACGGCTGGAGCCTGGCTTGGGCCAGCCTGGAGCTGTCCCATATGGGAAAGGCTAAATAATGTCTGCAAAAGGTAGAAGGAAAAGTTGGTAAGGCAGGAAAAAAAATCCTTTGCGCAATTCAGATTTTAAAGGGGCTGTAACGTAACTCCGTCCCCCTACATTCTGAGGAACCCGCGGTGCGGGTGACCACACGGGCTGTTTTCAGCAGAACCTCAGCAGCAGCATAATCCAGCCTGAGCTGTGACATTAGAGCTCAGCCCCAGGAAAACAGCTCCCCGCTCGCCGCGTGCTCCCCGAGCCCCGCTGCGCCCGGCAGCGATCCCCGAGCGCCGTCCCTCGGGGCATCTCCGGGGCGCCCCCGGCGCGTCCCCGCCCCGCTGCCTTGAGCGCTCGTCCCGTGCCCGTGCCTCGGGCAGGCTGGGGGAAAAAGGGGGAAA